>NC_088409.1:3330006-3382506 GCF_034236695.1 Oncorhynchus nerka | reverse complement strand
TATATTATATTATATTTATATTTATATTATATTATATTATATTATATTTATATTATATTATATTTATATTATATTATATTATATTATATTTATATTATATTATATATTTATATTATATTATATTTATATTATATTTATATTTATATATTATATTATATTATATTATATTTATTTATATTATATTATATTTATATTATATTATATTATATATTATATTTATATTATATTATATTATATTATATTATATTATATATTATATTATATTATATATTATATTATATTTATATTATATTATATTTATATTATATTATATTATATTTATATTATATTATATTATATTATATTATATTATATTTATATTATATTTATATTATATTATATTATAATTATATTATATTTATATTATATTATATTTATATTATAATTATATTATATTTATATTATATTATATTATATTATATTATTATTGGGACATAGCTGAATGTGCAAAGCTGTCATCAAGGCAAAAGGTGGCTCCTTTGAAGAATCTCAAGTATAAACAGATATTTTTGAATTGTTGAACTTTTTTGGTTACTACATGATTCCATATGTGTTATTTCATAGTGTTGATGTCTTTTACTATTATTCTACAATGTAGAAAATAGTAAAAATAAATAAAGAACAACCCTTGAATGAGAAGGTGTGTCCAAACATTTGACTTGTACTGTACATGGTTACGTCATGCCAATAAAGCTGATTGAATTGAACTTAATTCAATTGAGTGACAGACAGAGATAAAAAAACAAACATTTATTTTTACCTTTATTTAACAAGGCAAGTCAGTTAAGGACAAATTCTTATTTTCAATGACGGACTATTTCAACAGTGGGTATAATATGGGTTATATTGGGTTAACTATATTAGTGGGTTAATTTCTAAACAGTGGGTTAACTGGTCTAGGAACAGTGGTTATATTCTATAACAGTGGGTTAACTGGTCTAGGAACAGTGATTATACAGTGGGTTAACTATATTTAGTGGGTTAACTGGTCTAGGAACAGTGGGTTAACTGGTCTATACAGTGGGTTAACTGGTCTAGGAACATTTAACTAATCTATAACAGTGGGTTAACTGGTCTAGGAACAGTGGGTTAACTGGTCTAGTAACAGTTATACTGGTCTAGGAACAGTGGGTTAACTGGTCTAGGAACAGTGGGTTAACTGGTGGGTTAACTGGTCTAGGAACAGTGGGTTAACTGGTCTAGGAATTCAAACAGTGGGTTAACTGGCCTAGGAACAGTGGGTTAACTGGTGGAACTCCTGGGTTAAAGAATCTGGGTTAACTGGTAGGAACAGATATTAACTGGTTAATTGGAACAGTGGAACAGTGGGTTAACTGATTCCAGTGGGTTAACTGGTCTAGGAACAGTGGAACAGTGGGTTAACTGGTCTAGGAACAGTGGGTTAACTGGTCTAGGAACAGTGGGTTAAATGCCTTGTTCAGGGGCAGAACAACAGATCTGTACCTTGTCAGCTCGGGGATTCGATCTAGCAACCTTTCGGTTACAAGTCCAACGCTCTAACCACTAGGCTACCTGCTGCCCCAGATACAGACAGAGAGACAGAGATACATACAGAGAGACAGACAGACAGAGAGACAGAGATACATACAGAGAGACAGAGAGATCAATCTCCAAGTTAACCCCTCTGCTTCTCCCTCCAAAGGGCCTCTTCATGCCTGTGCAGAGACAGAGAGCTTGTATTTCTACAGCCCAGTTTCACAACAGGAAGAGAGGCTCCGTTGTGAATGCAGTGAGCGGCCCATTTCAAAGAGAGGCTCCGTTGTGACTGCAGTGAGCGGCCCATTTCAAAGAGAGGCTCCGTTGTGAATGCAGTGAGCGGCCCATTTCAAAGAGAGGCTCCGTTGTGACTGCAGTGAGCGGCCCATTTCAAAGAGAGGCTCCGTTGTGACTGCAGTGAGCGGCCCATTTCAAAGAGAGGCTCCGTTGTGACTGCAGTGAGCGGCCCATTTCAAAGAGAGGCTCCGTTGTGACTGCAGTGAGCGGCCCATTTCAAAGAGAGGCTCCTGCAGTGAGCGGCCCATTTCAAAGAGAGGCTGACTGCAGTGAGCGGCCCATTTCAAAGAGAGGCTCCAGACTGCAGTGAGCGGCCCATTTCAAAGAGAGGCTCCGTTGTGACTGCAGTGAGCGGCCCATTTCAAAGAGAGGCTCCGTTGTGACTGCAGTGAGCGGCCCATTTCAAAGAGAGGCTCCGTTGACTGCAGTGAGCGGCCCATTTCAAAGAGAGGCTCACTGCAGTGAGCGGCCCATTTCAAAGAGAGGGGTCCGTTGGAAAGCAGTGGCGGCCCATTTCAAAGAGGGCTCCGTTGTGACTGCAGTGAGCGGCCCATTTCAAAGAGAGGCTCCGTTGTGACTGCAGTGAGCGGCCCATTTCAAAGAGAGGTCCGTTGTGACTGCAGTGAGCGGCCCATTTCAAAGAGAGGCTCCGTTGTGACTGCAGTGAGCGGCCCATTTCAAAGAGAGGCTCCGTTGTGACTGCAGTGAGCGGCCCATTTCAAAGAGAGGCTCCGTTGTGACTGCAGTGAGCGGCCCATTTCAAAGAGAGGCTCCGTTGTGACTGCAGTGAGCGGCCCATTTCAAAGAGAGGCTCCGTTGTGACTTTCAGTGAGCAGTGCCCATTTCAAAGAGAGGCTCCGTTGTGACTGCAGTGAGCTGGCCCATTTCAAAGGCCCATTTCAAAGAGAGGCTCCGTTGTGACTGCAGTGAGCGGCCCATTTCAAAGAGAGGCTCCGTTGTGACTGCAGTGAGCGGCCCATTTCAAAGAGAGGCTCCGTTGTGACTGCAGTGAGCGGCCCATTTCAAAGAGAGGCTCCGTTGTGACTGCAGTGAGCCCCATTTCAAAGAGAGGCTCCGTTGTGACTGCAGTGAGCGGCCCATTTCAAAGAGAGGCTCCGTTGACTGCAGTGAGCGGCCCATTTCAAAGAGAGGCTCCGTTGTGACTGCAGTGAGCGGCCCATTTCAAAGAGAGGCTCCGTTGTGACTGCAGTGAGCGGCCCATTTCAAAGAGAGGCTCCGTTGTGACTGCAGTGAGCGGCCCATTTCAAAGAGAGGCTCCGTTGTGACTGCAGTGAGCGGCCCATTTCAAAGAGAGGCTCCGTTGTGACTGCAGTGAGCGGCCCATTTCAAAGAGAGGCTCCGTTGTGACTGCAGTGAGCGGCCCATTTCAAAGAGAGGCTCCGTTGTGACTGCAGTGAGCGGCCCATTTCAAAGAGAGGCTCCGTTGTGACTGCAGTGAGCGGCCCATTTCAAAGAGAGGCTCCGTTGTGACTGCAGTGAGCGGCCCATTTCAAAGAGAGGCTCCGTTGTGACTGCAGTGAGCGGCCCATTTCAAAGAGAGGCTCCGTTGTGACTGCAGTGAGCGGCCCATTTCAAAGAGAGGCTCAAAGAGAGGCTCGTTGTGACTGCAGTGAGCGGCCCATTTCAAAGAGAGGCTCCGTTGTGACTGCAGTGAGCGGCCCATTTCAAAGAGAGGCTCCGTTGTGACTGCAGTGAGCGGCCCATTTCAAAGAGAGGCTCCGTTGTGACTGCAGTGAGCGGCCCATTTCAAAGAGAGGCTCCGTTGTGACTGCAGTGAGCGGCCCATTTCAAAGAGAGGCTCCGTTGTGACTGCAGTGAGCGGCCCATTTCAAAGAGAGGCTCCGTTGTGACTGCAGTGAGCGGCCCATTTCAAAGAGAGGCTCCGTTGTGACTGCAGTGAGCGGCCCATTTCAAAGAGAGGCTCCGTTGTGACTGCAGTGAGCGGCCCATTTCAAAGAGAGGCTCCGTTGTGACTGCAGTGAGCGGCCCATTTCAAAGAGAGGCTCCGTTGTGACTGCAGTGAGCGGCCCATTTCAAAGAGAGGCTCCGTTGTGACTGCAGTGAGCGGCCCATTTCAAAGAGAGGCTCCGTTGTGACTGCAGTGAGCGGCCCATTTCAAAGAGAGGCTCCGTTGTGACTGCAGTGAGCGGCCCATTTCAAAGAGAGGCTCCGTTGTGACTGCAGTGAGCGGCCCATTTCAAAGAGAGGCTCCGTTGTGACTGCAGTGAGCGGCCCATTTCAAAGAGAGGCTCCGTTGTGACTGCAGTGAGCGGCCCATTTCAAAGAGAGGCTCCGTTGTGACTGCAGTGAGCGGCCCATTTCAAAGAGAGGCTCCGTTGTGACAAATCCACACATTTGGAGCTGAACCGAACAAAAGTGTCGCTTGTTTACTGTCCTTCCCCCTAGTCTAAATAACTTTAAAAACGTCTTGTGGGAAACGTACACTTCAACGAGGTGAGCTCACACCTTCCTGTGTCGTCCAGACAGCGACACACAGACAGCTGGACACCAGCGACACACAGACAGCTGGACACCAGCGACACACAGACACCTGGACACCAGCGACACACAGACAGCTGGACACCAGCGACACACAGACAGCTGGACACCAGCGACACACAGACAGCTGGACACCAGCGACACACAGACAGCTGGACACCAGCGACACACAGACAGCTGGACACCAGCGACACACAGACAGCTGGACACCAGCGACACACAGACAGCTGGACACCAGCGACACACAGACAGCTGGACACCAGCGACACACAGACAGCTGGACACCAGCGACACACAGACAGCTGGACACCAGCGACACACAGACAGCTGGACACCAGCGACACACAGACAGCTGGACACCAGCGACACACAGACAGCTGGACACCAGCGACACACAGACAGCTGGACACCAGCGACACACAGACAGCTGGACACCAGCGACACACAGACAGCTGGACACCAGCGACACACAGACAGCTGGACACCAGCGACACACAGACAGCTGGACACCAGCGACACACAGACAGCTGGACACCAGCGACACACAGACAGCTGGACACCAGCGACACACAGACAGCTGGACACCAGCGACACACAGACAGCTGGACACCAGCGACACACAGACAGCTGGACACCAGCGACACACAGACACCTGGACACCAGCGACACACAGACAGCTGGACACCAGCGACACACAGACAGCTGGACACCAGCGACACACAGACAGCTGGACACCAGCGACACACAGACAGCTGGACACCAGCGACACACAGACAGCTGGACACCAGCGACACACAGACAGCTGGACACCAGCGACACACAGACAGCTGGACAGCGACACACAGACAGCTGGACACCAGCGACACACAGACAGCTGGACACCAGCGACACACAGACAGCTGGACACCAGAGACACACAGACAGCTGGACACCAGCGACACACAGACAGCTGGACAGTGACACACAGACAGCTGGACACCAGCGACACACAGACAGCTGGACACCAGCGACACACAGACAGCTGGACAGTGACACACAGACAGCTGGACACCAGCGACACACAGACAGCTGGACAGTGACACACAGACAGCTGGACACCAGCGACACACAGACATGTCATCATCAGGGTTGTGCATTACCCATAGAGAAACAGCAGCATTTACATTCCACTGGGAGTTGAGGGCTTTTAGCTGAGGATTACCATCATTATCATCTCAAACTACCTCAATATCATCTCAGAGGATTATCATCATTATCATCTCAAACTACCTCAACATAATCTCAGAGGATTACCATCATTATCATCTCAAACTACCTCAATATCATCTCAGAGGATTACCATCATTATCATCTCAAACTACCTCAACATCATCTCAGAGGATTATCATCATTATCATCTCAAACTACCTCAACATCATCTCAGAGGATTATCATCATTATCATCTCAAACTACCTCAACATCATCTCAGAGGATTAGCATCATTATCATCTCAAACTACCTCAACATCATCTCAGAGGATTAGCATCATTATCATCTCAAACTACCTCAATATCATCTCAGAGGATTATTATCTCAAACTACCTCAATATCATCTCAGAGGATTAATCATCATTATCATCTCAAACTACCTCAATATCATCTCAGAGGATTAATCATCATTATCATCTCAAACTACCTCAATATCATCTCAGAGGATTAGACCCCAGGTCAACAGTCTACATCCTAAACTACCTCAATATCATCTCAGAGGATTAGACCCCAGGTCAACAGTCTACATCCTAAACTACCTCAATATCATCTCAGAGGATTAGACCCCAGGTCAACAGTCTGTATCCTAAACTACCTCAATATCATCTCAGAGGATTAGACCCCAGGTCAACAGTCTACATCCTAAACTACCTCATCATCAGAGTAATGGACCCAGCTCATCAGTCTACATCCTAAACTACCTCATCATCAGAGTAATGGACCAAGCTCACCAGTCTATATCCTAAACTACCTCATCATCAGAGTAATGGACCCAGCTCATCAGTCTACATCCTAAACTACCTCATCATCATAGAGGAATGGACCCAGCTCATCAGTCGACATCCTAAACTACCTCATCAGAGTAATGGACCCAGCTCATCAGTCTATATCCTAAACTACCTCATCAGAGTAATGGACCCAGGTCACCAGTCTATATCCTAAACTACCTCATCAGAGTAATGGACCCAGGTAACCAGTCTACATCCTAAACTACCTCATCATCAGAGTAATGGACCCAGTCTACATCCTGAAATACCTCATCAGAGGAATGGACCCAGCTCATCAGTCTATATCCTAAACTACCTCATCATCAGAGTAATGGACCGAGCTCATCAGTCTATATCCTAAACTACATCAGAGTAATGGACCTGGCTCATCAGTCCACTTCCTAAACTACCTCATCATCAGAGTAATGGACCCAGCTCATCAGTCTACATCCTAAACTACCTCATCATCAGAGTAATGGACCAAGCTCACCAGTCTACATCCTAAACTACCTCATCATCAGAGTAATGGACCCAGCTCATCAGTCTACATCCTAAACTACCTCATCATCATAGAGGAATGGACCCAGCTCATCAGTCGACATCCTAAACTACCTCATCAGAGTAATGGACCCAGCTCATCAGTCTATATCCTAAACTACCTCATCAGAGTAATGGACCGAGGTCACCAGTCTACATCCTAAACTACCTCATCATCAGAGTAATGGACCAAGCTCACCAGTCTACATCCTAAACTACCTCATCATCAGAGGAATGGACCGAGCTCATCAGTCTATATCCTAAACTACATCAGAGTAATGGACCTGGCTCATCAGTCGAAATCCTAAACTACCTCATCATCAGAGTAATGGACCCAGCTCATCAGTCTATATCCTAAACTACCTCATCAGAGTAATGGACCTGGCTCATCAGTCTACATCCTAAACTACCTCATCATCAGAGGAATGGACCCAGCTCATCAGTCGACATCCTAAACTACCTCATCATCAGAGTAATGGACCGAGCTCATCAGTCGACATCCTAAACTACCTCATCAGAGTAATGGACCTGGCTCATCAGTCTATATCCTAAACTACCTCATCAGAGTAATGGACCCAGCTCATCAGTCTATATCCTAAACTACCTCATCAGAGTAATGGACCTGGCTCATCAGTCTACATCCTAAACTACCTCATCATCAGAGGAATGGACCCAGCTCATCAGTCGACATCCTAAACTACCTCATCATCAGAGTAATGGACCGAGCTCATCAGTCGACATCCTAAACTACCTCATCATCAGAGTAATGGTCCCAGCTCATCAGTCTATATCCTAAACTACCTCATCAGAGTAATGGACCGAGGTCACCAGTCTACATCCTAAACTACCTCATCATCAGAGTAATGGACCAAGCTCACCAGTCTACATCCTAAACTACCTCATCATCAGAGGAATGGACCGAGCTCATCAGTCTATATCCTAAACTACATCAGAGTAATGGACCTGGCTCATCAGTCGACATCCTAAACTACCTCATCATCAGAGTAATGGACCCAGCTCATCAGTCTATATCCTAAACTACCTCATCAGAGTAATGGACCTGGCTCATCAGTCTACATCCTAAACTACCTCATCATCAGAGGAATGGACCCAGCTCATCAGTCTACATCCTAAACTACCTCATCATCAGAGTAATGGACCCAGCTCATCAGTCGACATCCTAAACTACCTCATCATCAGAGTAATGGACCGAGCTCATCAGTCGACATCCTAAACTACCTCATCAGAGTAATGGACCTGGCTCATCAGTCTATATCCTAAACTACCTCATCAGAGTAAATGTCCCAGCTCATCAGTCTATATCCTAAACTACCTCATCATCAGAGAAATGGACCCAGTCTATATCATAAACTACCTCATCAGAGTAATGGACCCAGTCTACATCCTAAACTACCTCATCATCAGAGTAATGGACCCAGCTCATCAGTCTACATCCTAAACTACCTCATCATCATAGAGGAATGGACCCAGCTCATCAGTCGACATCCTAAACTACCTCATCAGAGTAATGGACCCAGCTCATCAGTCTATATCCTAAACTACCTCATCAGAGTAATGGACCGAGGTCACCAGTCTACATCCTAAACTACCTCATCATCAGAGTAATGGACCAAGCTCACCAGTCTACATCCTAAACTACCTCATCATCAGAGGAATGGACCGAGCTCATCAGTCTATATCCTAAACTACCTCATCAGAGTAATGGACCTGGCTCATCAGTCTACATCCTAAACTACCTCATCATCAGAGTAATGGACCCAGCTCATCAGTCGACATCCTAAACTACCTCATCATCAGAGTAATGGACCGAGCTCATCAGTCGACATCCTAAACTACCTCATCAGAGTAATGTCCCTGGCTCATCAGTCTATATCCTAAACTACCTCATCAGAGTAATGGTCCCAGCTCATCAGTCTATATCCTAAACTACCTCATCATCAGAGAAATGGACCCAGTCTATATCATAAACTACCTCATCAGAGTAATGGACCCAGTCTACATCCTAAACTACCTCATCATCAGAGTAATGGACCCAGTCTATATCCTAAACTACCTCATCAGAGTAATGGACCCAGTCTATATCCTAAACTACCTCATCAGAGTAATGGACCCAGCTCATCAGTCGACATCCTAAACTACCTCATCAGAGTAATGGACCTGGCTCATCAGTCTATATCCTAAACTACCTCATCAGAGTAATGGTCCCAGCTCATCAGTCTATATCCTAAACTACCTCATCATCAGAGAAATGGACCCAGTCTATATCATAAACTACCTCATCAGAGTAATGGACCCAGTCTACATCCTAAACTACCTCATCATCAGAGTAATGGACCCAGCTCATCAGTCTACATCCTAAACTACCTCATCATCATAGAGGAATGGACCCAGCTCATCAGTCGACATCCTAAACTACCTCATCAGAGTAATGGACCCAGCTCATCAGTCTATATCCTAAACTACCTCATCAGAGTAATGGACCGAGGTCACCAGTCTACATCCTAAACTACCTCATCATCAGAGTAATGGACCAAGCTCACCAGTCTACATCCTAAACTACCTCATCATCAGAGGAATGGACCGAGCTCATCAGTCTATATCCTAAACTACATCAGAGTAATGGACCTGGCTCATCAGTCGACATCCTAAACTACCTCATCAGAGTAATGTCCCTGGCTCATCAGTCTATATCCTAAACTACCTCATCAGAGTAATGGTCCCAGCTCATCAGTCTATATCCTAAACTACCTCATCATCAGAGAAATGGACCCAGTCTATATCATAAACTACCTCATCAGAGTAATGGACCCAGTCTACATCCTAAACTACCTCATCAGAGTAATGGACCCAGTCTATATCCTAAACTACCTCATCAGAGTAATGGACCCAGTCTATATCCTAAACTACCTCATCAGAGTAATGGACCCAGCTCACCAGTCTATATCCTAAACTACCTCATCAGAGTAATGGACCCAGCTCATCAGTCTACATCCTAAACTACCTCATCAGAGTAATGGACCCAGCTCACCAGTCTACATCCTAAACTGCTGTACTAAGTTGACTACAACAGAGAGGGAGAACAAGAGGAAAAGATAAAGCGAGGGAGAAGAGAACATGTCATGTCTGTAGAGGAAATATGTAACCCCCCCCCCCCCTTTATCTCTGGTCCCCACAGGCTGTTGGATTCTCTCCCTCCCCCTCCTTTATCTCTGGTCCCCACAGGCTGTTGGATTCTCTCCCTCCCTCCCCCCTTTATCTCTGGTCCCCACAGGCTGTTGGATTCTCTCCCCCCCTCCTTTATCTCTGGTCCCCACAGGCTGTTGGATTCTCCCCCCCACTCTTTATCTCTGGTCCCCACAGGCTGTTGGATTCTCCCCCCACTCTTTATCTCTGGTCCCCACAGGCTGTTGGATTCTCCCCCCCTCTTTATCTCTGGTCCCCACAGGCTGTTGGATTCTCCCCCACTCTTTATCTCTGGTCCCCACAGGCTGTTGGATTCTCCCTCCCTCTCCCTCTCCACACCCACTTTAAACCCCATTCCCTCCTCTGAGGCAGCTGCTTGCCCCCTGAACTCCCCCTCTAACCCCAGCCCTCCAGCCCCAACCTCAGCCCCCAGCCCCAAGCCTCAGCCCCAACCTCAATCCCTCCAGCCCCAACCTCAATCCCTCCAGCCCCAACCTCAATCCCTCCAGCCCCAACCTCAATCCCTCCAGCCCCAACCTCAATCCCTCCAGCCCCAACCTCAGCCCCAACCTCAATCCCTCCAGCCCCAACCTCAATCCCTCCAGCCCCAACCTCAATCCCTCCAGCCCCAACCTCAATCCCTCCAGCCCCAACCTCAATCCCTCCAGCCCACTGACATTAGAAAGCGTCGGGAGCCGTGTGGAGCTTGAAATGACTCCAGGAGCATTACTCCTACACCACAGTCCTCCAGGAGCATTACTCCTACACCACAGTCCTCCAGGAGCATTACTCCTACACCACAGTCCTCCAGGAGCATTACTCCTACACCACAGTCCTCCAGGAGCATTACTCCTACACCACAGTCCTCCAGGAGCATTACTCCTACACCACAGTCCTCCAGGAGCATTACTCCTACACCACAGTCCTCCAGGAGCAATACTCCTACACCACAGTCCTCCAGGAGCATTACTCCTACACCACAGCATTTTACTCCTACATTACTTCTAACCCTAACCCCCTCTTTCCAACAGTATTCTAACCCCCTCTTTCCAACAGTATTCTAACCCCCTCCAACAGTATTCTAACCCCCTCTATCCAACAGTATTCTAACCCCCTCTAACCAACAGTATTCTAACCCCCTCTATCCAACAGTATTCTAACCCCTCTTTACAACAGTATTCTAACCCCTCTATCCAACAGTATTCTAACCCCTCTATCCAACAGTATTCTAACCCCCTCTATCCAACAGTATTCTAACCCCCTCTATCCAACAGTATTCTAACCCCCTCTAACTAACAGTATTCTAACCCCTCTAACCAACAGTATTCTATCCCCCTCTAACCAACAGTATTCTAACCCCCTCTAACCAACAGTATTCTATCCCCCTCTAACCAACAGTATTCTAACCCCCTCTAACCAACAGTATTCTAACCCCCTCTAACAGTATTCTAACCCCTCTAACCAACAGTATTCTAACCCCCTCTATCCAACAGTATTCTAACCCCTCTATCCAACAATATTCTAACCAACAGTATTCTATCCCCTCTATCCAACAGTATTCTATCCCCTCTATCCAACAGTATTCTAATCCCCTCTAACCAACAGTATTCTAACCCCCTCTAACCGTATTCTAACCCCCTCTCACAGTATTCTAACCCCCTCTCACAGTATTCTAACCCCTCTCACAGTATTCTAGCCCCCTCTCACAGTATTCTAACCCCCTCACAGTATTCTAACCCCCTCACAGTATTCTAACCCCCTCAACAGTATTCTAACCCCCTAACAGTATTCTAACCCCCTCTCACAGTATTCTAACCCCCTCTAACCAACAGTATTCTAACCCCCTCCAACAGTATTCTAACCCCCTCCAACAGTATTCTAACCCCTCCAACAGTATTCTAACCCCTCCAACAGTATTCTAACCCCCTCTAACAGTATTCTAACCCCCTCTAACAGTATTCTAACCCCCTCTAACCAACAGTATTCTAACCCCCTCTAAAAAACAGTATTCTAACCCCTCTAACCAACAGTATTCTAACCCCCTCTAACCAACAGTATTCTAACCCCCTCTAACCAACAGTATTCTAACCCCCTCTAACCAACAGTATTCTAACCCCCTCCAACAGTATTCTAACCCCCTCTAACAGTATTCTAACTCCTCAGTCTCTGGACTCATGGGAAAGTAACATTTCATAACCCTTCACAGTTCCTTATTCAAACCAACACAATGCAAATGTTCTGCCGACTGTTGCATTGTGGTCAATCCTGCAGCTTTCACAACATCGCAAAAGCCACAAGAGAAGCGTGTGTTGCCGAGATGAAAAGAAAAATAGCAAATCATTTAAACAAAAAACAACCGGTTTCCTCACACAAAAAGACAAGACCCAGAGATCTTACCTCACTCACCTGGTGTGTAGTAACGTAGGTCTGTTATTAACAGTCCATAATCCAACAGGTCCTATGTTTGCAGAGCGTCAGCTACAGGCAGCAGTGACAACAGGAGAGGATCTAGCTAACAGAACAGAGAAAGAGGCTCGACTAGCTAGACACCAGGCAGAACTGACAACAACTAGCGACTCCCAAAACCCAAGAAGAAGAATCTCACGAGCCCCCACAGCTGCTAACTAAAATGTCTGAGCGAAGCTGTTCACCCAAACTCTGCCTCCTCTCCTCTCTGACGTCAAACCCCCGGTGGGGGTCACATGACACGGTTCTATGAAAGGCGTTGCCCTGGTAACAGTAGAACACAAGGGGGGCTACTGCTGAAAGCTGGGAAATACACTCTACAGGTCTGTCAGCAGCACAGAGAGACGACAGACGCGTGTTAACATCAACCCTGCAGAGTTTCAAAGGTCTCCTTTTAAACTGGACAACTGAACTGAGTCACCTGGAAAAAGAGGGAAGGGGGTTTGGGTTTAGGTCCATTTTCATACTATAAGCAGTCTGATCTTCTCGGCTAACTACTGAACCCCACGCAGTCTGTTCTCAGCTAACTACTGAACCCCATGCAGTCTGTTCTCAGCTGACTACTGAACCACACACAGTCTGATCTCAGCTAACTACTGAACCACACGCAGTCTGATCTCAGCTGACTACTGAACCACACGCAGTCTGATCTCAGCTAACTACTGAACCACACGCAGTCTGATCTCAGCTGACTACTGACCAACACGCAGTCTGATCTCAGCTAACTACTGAACCCCACGCAGTCTGATCTCAGCTAACTACTGAACCCCACGCAGTCTGACCTCAGCTAACTACTGAACCACACGCAGTCTGATCTCAGCTAACTACTGAACCCCACGCAGTCTGATCTCAGCTAACTACTGAACCACACGCAGTCTGATCTCAGCTAACTACTGAACCACACGCAGTCTGATCTCAGCTAACTACTGAACCACACGCAGTCTGATCTCAGCTAACTACTGAACCCCACGCAGTCTGATCTCAGCTAACTACTGAACCCACGCAGTCTGATCTCAGCTAACTACTGAACCCCACGCAGTCTGATCTCAGCTAACTACTGAACCCCACGCAGTCTGATCTCAGCTAACTACTGAACCCCACGCAGTCTGATCTCAGCTAACTACTGAACCCCACGCAGTCTGATCTCAGCTAACTACTGAACCCCACGCAGTCTGATCTCAGCTAACTACTGAACCACACGCAGTCTGATCTCAGCTAACTACTGAACCACACGCAGTCTGATCTCGGCTAACTACTGAACCACACGCAGTCTGACCTCAGCTAACTACTGAACCACACGCAGTCTGATCTCGGCTAACTACTGAACCACACGCAGTCTGATCTCAGCTAACTACTGAACCCCACGCAGTCTGATCTCAGCTAACTACTGAACCCCACACAGTCTGATCTCCTCAGCTAACTACTGAACCACAGGCAGTCTGATCTCAGCTAACTACTGAACCCCACGCAGTCTGATCTCAGCTAACTACTGAACCACACGCAGTCTGATCTCAGCTAACTACTGAACCCCACGCAGTCTGATCTCAGCTAACTACTGAACCCCACGCAGTCTGATCTCAGCTAACTACTGAACCCCACACAGTCTGATCTCCTCAGCTAACTACTGAACCACACGCAGTCTGATCTCAGCTAACTACTGAACCCCACGCAGTCTGATCTCAGTTAACTACTGAACCCCACGCAGTCTGATCTCAGTTAACTACTGAACCCCACGCAGTCTGATCTCAGCTAACTACTGAACCCCACACAGTCTGATCTCAGCTAACTACTGAACCCACGCAGTCTGATCTCTCTAACTACTGAACCACACGCAGTCTGATCTCAGCTAACTACTGAACCCCACGCAGTCTGATCTCAGCTAACTACTGAACCCCACGCAGTCTGATCTCAGCTAACTACTGAACCACACAGCAGTCTGATCTCAGCTAGCTAACTACTGAACCACACGCAGTCTGATCTCAGCTAACTACTGAACCCCACGCAGTCTGATCTCAGCTAACTACTGAACCCCACGCAGTCTGATCTCAGCTAACTACTGAACCCCACGCAGTCTGATCTCAGCTAACTACTGAACCACACGCAGTCTGATCTCAGCTAACTACTGAACCCCACGCAGTCTGATCTCAGCTAACTACTGAACCCCACGCAGTCTGATCTCAGCTAACTACTGAACCCCACGCAGTCTGATCTCAGCTAACTACTGAACCCCACACAGTCTGATCTCAGCTAACTACTGAACCCCACGCAGTCTGATCTTCTCGGCTAACTACTGAACCACACGCAGTCTGATCTCAGCTAACTACTGAACCCCACGCAGTCTGATCTCAGCTAACTACTGAACCCCACGCAGTCTGATCTCAGCTAACTACTGAACCCCACGCAGTCTGATCTCAGCTAACTACTGAACCACACGCAGTCTGATCTTCTCAGCTAACTACTGAACCCCACGCAGTCTGATCTCAGCTAACTACTGAACCACACGCAGTCTGATCTCAGCTAACTACTGAACCACACGCAGTCTGATCTCAGCTAACTACTGAACCCCACGCAGTCTGATCTCAGCTAACTACTGAACCCCACGCAGTCTGATCTCAGCTAACTACTGAACCCCACGCAGTCTGATCTCAGCTAACTACTGAACCACACGCAGTCTGATCTCAGCTAACTACTGACCAACACGCAGTCTGATCTCAGCTAACTACTGAACCCCACGCAGTCTGATCTCAGCTAACTACTGAACCCCACGCAGTCTCAGCTAACTACTGAACCACACGCAGTCTGATCTCAGCTAACTACTGAACCCCACGCAGTCTGATCTCAGCTAACTACTGAACCCCACGCAGTCTGATCTCAGCTAACTACTGAACCCCACGCAGTCTGATCTCAGCTAACTACTGAACCCCACGCAGTCTGATCTCAGCTAACTACTGAACCCCACGCAGTCTGATCTCAGCTAACTACTGAACCACACGCAGTCTGATCTCAGCTAACTACTGAACCACACGCAGTCTGATCTCAGCTAACTACTGAACCACACGCAGTCTGATCTCAGCTAACTACTGAACCCCACGCAGTCTGATCTCAGCTAACTACTGAACCCCACGCAGTCTGATCTCAGCTAACTACTGAACCCCACGCAGTCTGATCTCAGCTAACTACTGAACCCCACGCAGTCTGATCTCAGCTAACTACTGAACCCCACGCAGTCTGATCTCAGCTAACTACTGAACTCAGCTAACTACTGAACCACGCAGTCTGATCTCAGCTAACTACTGAACCCCACGCAGTCTGATCTCAGCTAACTACTGAACCACACGCAGTCTGATCTCAGCTAACTACTGAACCACACGCAGTCTGATCTCAGCTAACTACTGAACCACACGCAGTCTGATCTCAGCTAACTACTGAACCACACGCAGTCTGATCTCAGCTAACTACTGAACCACAGGCAGTCTGATCTCAGCTAACTACTGAACCCCACGCAGTCTGATCTCAGCTAACTACTGAACCCCACACAGTCTGATCTCAGCTAACTACTGAACCACACAGTCTGATCTCAGCTAACTACTGAACCCCACGCAGTCTGATCTCAGCTAACTACTGAACCACACGCAGTCTGATCTCAGCTAACTACTGAACCCACGCAGTCTGATCTCAGCTAACTACTGAACCCCACGCAGTCTGATCTCAGCTAACTACTGAACCCCACGCAGTCTGATCTCAGCTAACTACTGAACCACACGCAGTCTGATCTCAGCTAACTACTGAACCCCACGCAGTCTGATCTCAGCTAACTACTGAACCCCACGCAGTCTGATCTCAGCTAACTACTGAACCCCACGCAGTCTGATCTCAGCTAACTACTGAACCCCACGCAGTCTGATCTCAGCTAACTACTGAACCCCACGCAGTCTGATCTCAGCTAACTACTGAACCACACGCAGTCTGATCTCAGCTAACTACTGAACCCCACGCAGTCTGATCTCAGCTAACTACTGAACCCCACGCAGTCTGATCTCAGCTAACTACTGAACCCCACGCAGTCTGATCTCAGCTAACTACTGAACCACACGCAGTCTGATCTCAGCTAACTACTGAACCCCACGCAGTCTGATCTCAGCTAACTACTGAACCACACAGTCTGATCTCAGCTAACTACTGAACCACACGCAGTCTGATCTCAGCTAACTACTGAACCACACGCAGTCTGATCTCAGCTAACTACTGAACCCCACGCAGTCTGATCTCAGCTAACTACTGAACCCCACGCAGTCTGATCTCAGCTAACTACTGAACCCCAGCAGTCTAACTACTGAACCCCACAGTCTGATCTCAGCTAACTACTGAACCCCACGCAGTCTGATCTCAGCTAACTACTGAACCACACGCAGTCTGATCTCAGCTAACTACTGAACCCCACGCAGTCTGATCTCAGCTAACTACTGAACCACACGCAGTCTGATCTCAGCTAACTACTGAACCACACGCAGTCTGATCTCAGCTAACTACTGAACCACACAGTCTGATCTCAGCTAACTACTGAACCCACGCAGTCTGATCTCAGCTAACTACTGAACCCCACGCAGTCTGATCTCAGCTAACTACTGAACCCCACGCAGTCTGATCTCAGCTAACTACTGAACCCCAGCTGATCTCAGCTAACTACTGAACCCCACGCAGTCTGATCTCAGCTAACTACTGAACCACACGCAGTCTGATCTCAGCTAACTACTGAACCCCACGCAGTCTGATCTCAGCTAACTACTGAACCACACAGTCTGATCTCAGCTAACTACTGAACCCCACGCAGTCTGATCTCAGCTAACTACTGAACCCCACGCAGTCTGATCTCAGCTAACTACTGAACCCCACGCAGTCTGATCTCAGCTAACTACTGAACCCCACGCAGTCTGATCTCAGCTAACTACTGAACCCCACGCAGTCTGATCTCAGCTAACTACTGAACCCCACGCAGTCTGATCTCAGCTAACTACTGAACCACACGCAGTCTGATCTCAGCTAACTACTGAACCACACGCAGTCTGATCTTCTCAGTTAACTACTGAACCCCACGCAGTCTGATCTCAGCTAACTACTGAACCCCACGCAGTCTGATCTCAGCTAACTACTGAACCCCACGCAGTCTGATCTCAGCTAACTACTGAACCCCACGCAGTCTGATCTCAGCTAACTACTGAACCACACGCAGTCTGATCTCAGCTAACTACTGAACCACACGCAGTCTGATCTTCTCAGTTAACTACTGAACCCCACGCAGTCTGATCTCAGCTAACTACTGAACCCCACGCAGTCTGATCTCAGCTAACTACTGAACCCCACCCACACACAGTCTGATCTCAGCTAACTACTGAACCCCACGCAGTCTGATCTCAGCTAACTACTGAACCACACGCAGTCTGATCTCAGCTAACTACTGAACCACACGCAGTCTGATCTTCTCAGTTAACTACTGAACCCCACGCAGTCTGATCTCAGCTAACTACTGAACCCCACGCAGTCTGATCTCAGCTAACTACTGAACCCCACCCACACACAGTCTGATCTCAGCTAACTACTGAACCCCACGCAGTCTGATCTCAGCTAACTACTGAACCACACGCAGTCTGATCTCAGCTAACTACTGAACCACACGCAGTCTGATCTCAGCTAACTACTGAACCACACGCAGTCTGATCTCAGCTAACTACTGAACCCCACGCAGTCTGATCTCAGTTAACTACTGAACCCCACGCAGTCTGATCTCAGCTAACTACTGAACCACACACAGTCTGATCTCAGCTAACTACTGAACCCCACACAGTCTGATCTCAGCTAACTACTGAACCCCACGCAGTCTGATCTCAGCTAACTACTGAACCACACAGTCTGATCTCAGCTAACTACTGAACCCCACACAGTCTGATCTCAGCTAACTACTGAACCACACGCAGTCTGATCTCAGCTAACTACTGAACCCCACGCAGTCTGATCTCAGCTAACTACTGAACCCCACACAGTCTGATCTCAGCTAACTACTGAACCCCACGCAGTCTGATCTCCTCAGCTAACTACTGAACCACACACAGTCTGATCTCAGCTAACTACTGAACCACACAGTCTGATCTTCACTAACTACTGAACCCCACGCAGTCTGATCTCAGCTAACTACTGAACCCCACGCAGTCTGATCTCAGCTAACTACTGAACCACACGCAGTCTGATCTCAGCTAACTACTGAACCCCACGCAGTCTGATCTCAGCTAACTACTGAACCCCACGCAGTCTGATCTCAGCTAACTACTGAACCCCACGCAGTCTGATCTCAGCTAACTACTGAACCCCACGCAGTCTGATCTCAGCTAACTACTGAACCCCACGCAGTCTGATCTCAGCTAACTACTGAACCACACGCAGTCTGATCTCAGCTAACTACTGAACCACACGCAGTCTGATCTCAGCTAACTACTGAACCACACGCAGTCTGATCTCAGCTAACTACTGAACCCAACGCAGTCTGATCTCAGTTAACTACTGAACCCCACGCAGTCTGATCTCAGCTAACTACTGAACCACACACAGTCTGATCTCAGCTAACTACTGAACCCCACGCAGTCTGATCTCAGCTAACTACTGAACCACAGGCAGTCTGATCTCAGCTAACTACTGACCCACACGCAGTCTGATCTCAGCTAACTACTGAACCCCACGCAGTCTGATCTCCTCAGCTAACTACTGAACCTCACGCAGTCTGATCTCCTCAGCTAACTACTGAACCACACACAGTCTGATCTCAGCTAACTACTGAACCACACGCAGTCTGATCTCAGCTAACTACTGAACCCCACGCAGTCTGATCTCAGCTAACTACTGAACCAGCTAACTACTGAACCACAGCAGTCTGATCTCAGCTAACTACTGACCCACACGCAGTCTGATCTCAGCTAACTACTGAACCCCACGCAGTCTGATCTCAGCTAACTACTGAACCCCACGCAGTCTGATCTCAGCTAACTACTGAACCACACAGTCTGATCTCAGCTAACTACTGAACCACACAGTCTGATCTCACGAACCAGTCTGATCTCAGCTAACTAGAACCACACGCAGTATCTCAGCTAACTACTGAACCACACGCAGTCTGATCTCAGCTAACTACTGAACCACACGCAGTCTGATCTCAGCTAACTACTGAACCCCACGCAGTCTGATCTCAGCTAACTACTGAACCCCACGCAGTCTGATCTCAGCTAACTACTGAACCCCACGCAGTCTGATCTCAGCTAACTACTGAACCCCACGCAGTCTGATCTCAGCTAACTACTGAACCCCACGCAGTCTGATCTCAGCTAACTACTGAACCCCACACAGTCTGATCTCAGCTAACTACTGAACCCCACGCAGTCTGATCTCAGCTAACTACTGAACCCCACGCAGTCTGATCTCAGCTAACTACTGAACCACACGCAGTCTGATCTCAGCTAACTACTGAACCACACGCAGTCTGATCTCAGCTAACTACTGAACCACACGCAGTCTGATCTCAGCTAACTACTGGACCACACGCAGTCTGATCTCAGCTAACTACTGAACCCCACGCAGTCTGATCTCAGCTAACTACTGAACCCCACACAGTCTGATCTCAGCTAACTACTGAACCACACAGTCTGATCTCAGCTAACTACTGAACCCCACGCAGTCTGATCTCAGCTAACTACTGAACCACACGCAGTCTGATCTCAGCTAACTACTGAACCACACGCAGTCTGATCTCAGCTAACTACTGAACCCCACGCAGTCTGATCTCAGCTAACTACTGAACCCCACGCAGTCTGATCTCAGCTAACTACTGAACCACACGCAGTCTGATCTCAGCTAACTACTGAACCCCACGCAGTCTGATCTCAGCTAACTACTGAACCCCACGCAGTCTGATCTCAGCTAACTACTGAACCCCACGCAGTCTGATCTCAGCTAACTACTGAACCCCACGCAGTCTGATCTCAGCTAACTACTGAACCCCACGCAGTCTGATCTTCTCGGCTAACTACTGAACCCCACGCAGTCTGATCTCAGCTAACTACTGAACCCCACGCAGTCTGATCTCAGCTAACTACTGAACCCCACGCAGTCTGATCTCAGCTAACTACTGAACCCCACGCAGTCTGATCTCAGCTAACTACTGAACCACACGCAGTCTGATCTCAGCTAACTACTGAACCACACGCAGTCTGATCTCAGCTAACTACTGAACCACACGCAGTCTGATCTCAGCTAACTACTGAACCCCACGCAGTCTGATCTCAGCTGACTACTGAACCCCACGCAGTCTGATCTCAGCTAACTACTGAACCCCACGCAGTCTGATCTCAGCTAACTACTGAACCCCACGCAGTCTGATCTCTAGCTAACTACTGAACCCCACGCAGTCTGATCTCAGCTAACTACTGAACCACACGCAGTCTGATCTCAGCTAACTACTGAACCCCACGCAGTCTGAACCTACTGAACCACACGCAGTCTGATCTCAGCTAACTACTGAACCACACGCAGTCTGATCTCAGCTAACTACTGAACCCCACGCAGTCTGATCTCAGCTAACTACTGAACCCCACGCAGTCTGATCTCAGCTAACTACTGAACCCCACGCAGTCTGATCTCAGCTAACTACTGAACCCCACGCAGTCTGATCTCAGCTAACTACTGAACCCCACGCAGTCTGATCTCAGCTAACTACTGAACCACACGCAGTCTGATCTCAGCTAACTACTGAACCCCACGCAGTCTGATCTCAGCTAACTACTGAACCACACGCAGTCTGATCTCAGCTAACTACTGAACCCCACGCAGTCTGATCTCAGCTAACTACTGAACCCCACGCAGTCTGATCTCAGCTAACTACTGAACCCCACGCAGTCTGATCTCAGCTAACTACTGAACCACATCTCAGCAACTACTGAACCCCACGCAGTCTGATCTCAGCTAACTACTGAACCCCACGCAGTCTGATCTCAGCTAACTACTGAACCCCACGCAGTCTGATCTCAGCTAACTACTGAACCACACGCAGTCTGATCTCAGCTAACTACTGAACCCCACTACTGATCTCAGCCTACTGAACCCCACGCAGTCTGATCTCAGCTAACTACTGAACCACACGCAGTCTGATCTCAGCTAACTACTGAACCCCACGCAGTCTGATCTCAGCTAACTACTGAACCACACGCAGTCTGATCTCAGCTAACTACTGAACCCACGCAGTCACGATCAGTAACTGAACCCACGCAGTCTGATCTCAGCTAACTACTGAACCCCACGCAGTCTGATCTCAGCTAACTACTGAACCCCACGCAGTCTGATCTCAGCTAACTACTGAACCCCACGCAGTCTGATCTCAGCTAACTACTGAACCCCACGCAGTCTGATCTCAGCTAACTACTGAACCCCACGCAGTCTGATCTCAGCTAACTACTGAACCACACGCAGTCTGATCTCAGCTAACTACTGAACCCACGCACTGATCTCAGCTAGAACCCCACGCAGTCTGATCTCAGCTAACTACTGAACCCCACGCAGTCTGATCTCAGCTAACTACTGAACCACACACAGTCTGATCTCAGCTAACTACTGAACCCCACACAGTCTGATCTCAGCTAACTACTGAACCCCACGCAGTCTGATCTTCTCGGCTAACTACTGAACCACACGCAGTCTGATCTCAGCTAACTACTGAACCCCACACAGTCTGATCTCAGCTAACTACTGAACCACACGCAGTCTGATATCAGCTAACTACTGAACCCCACGCAGTCTGATCTCAGCTAACTACTGAACCCCACACAGTCTGATCTCAGCTAACTACTGAACCCCACGCAGTCTGATCTCCTCAGCTAACTACTGAACCACAGGCAGTCTGATCTCAGCTAACTACTGAACCACACGCAGTCTGATCTCAGCTAACTACTGAACCACACGCAGTCTGATCTCAGCTAACTACTGAACCACACGCAGTCTGATCTCAGCTAACTACTGAACCCCACGCAGTCTGATCTCAGCTAACTACTGAACCCCACGCAGTCTGATCTCAGCTAACTACTGAACCCCACGCAGTCTGATCTCAGCTAACTACTGAACCCCACGCAGTCTGATCTCAGCTAACTACTGAACCCCACGCAGTCTGATCTCAGCTAACTACTGAACCACACGCAGTCTGATCTCAGCTAACTACTGAACCACACGCAGTCTGATCTCAGCTAACTACTGAACCACACGCAGTCTGATCTCAGCTAACTACTGAACCCCACGCAGTCTGATCTCAGCTAACTACTGAACCCCACGCAGTCTGATCTCAGCTAACTACTGAACCACACGCAGTCTGATCTCAGCTAACTACTGAACCCCACGCAGTCTGATCTCAGCTAACTACTGAACCACAGGCAGTCTGATCTCAGCTAACTACTGAACCCCACGCAGTCTGATCTCAGCTAACTACTGAACCCCACGCAGTCTGATCTCAGCTAACTACTGAACCACACACAGTCTGATCTCAGCTAACTACTGAACCACACACAGTCTGATCTTCTCAGCTAACTACTGAACCCCACGCAGTCTGATCTCAGCTAACTACTGAACCCCACGCAGTCTGATCTCAGCTAACTACTGAACCACACGCAGTCTGATCTCAGCTAACTACTGACCCACACGCAGTCTGATCTCAGCTAACTACTGAACCCCACGCAGTCTGATCTCAGCTAACTACTGAACCCCACGCAGTCTGATCTCAGCTAACTACTGAACCACACAGTCTGATCTCAGCTAACTACTGAACCACACAGTCTGATCTCAGCTAACTACTGAACCACACGCAGTCTGATCTCAGCTAACTACTGAACCACACAGTCTGATCTCAGCTAACTACTGAACCACACAGTCTGATCTCAGCTAACTACTGAACCACACAGTCTGATCTCAGCTAACTACTGAACCACACACAGTCTGATCTCAGCTAACTACTGAACCACACGCAGTCTGATCTTTTCTGCTAACTACTGAACCCCACGCAGTCTGATCTCAGCTAACTACTGAACCACACAGTCTGATCTCAGCTAACTACTGAACCACACGCAGTCTGATCTCAGCTAACTACTGAACCACACAGTCTGATCTCAGCTAACTACTGAACCACACACAGTCTGATCTCAGCTAACTACTGAACCACACGCAGTCTGATCTCAGCTAACTACTGAACCCCACGCAGTCTGATCTCAGCTAACTACTGAACCACACAGTCTGATCTCAGCTAACTACTGAACCACACAGTCTGATCTCAGCTAACTACTGAACCACACGCAGTCTGATCTCAGCTAACTACTGAACCACACGCAGTCTGATCTCAGCTAACTACTGAACCCCACGCAGTCTGATCTCAGCTAACTACTGAACCCCACGCAGTCTGATCTCAGCTAACTACTGAACCACACAGTCTGATCTCAGCTAACTACTGAACCACACGCAGTCTGATCTCAGCTAACTACTGAACCCCACGCAGTCTGATCTCAGCTAACTACTGACCCACACGCAGTCTGATCTCAGCTAACTACTGAACCCCACGCAGTCTGATCTCAGCTAACTACTGAACCCCACGCAGTCTGATCTCAGCTAACTACTGAACCACACGCAGTCTGATCTCAGCTAACTACTGAACCACACAGTCTGATCTCAGCTAACTACTGAACCACACGCAGTCTGATCTCAGCTAACTACTGAACCACACAGTCTGATCTCAGCTAACTACTGAACCACACGCAGTCTGATCTCAGCTAACTACTGAACCACACAGTCTGATCTCAGCTAACTACTGAACCACACAGTCTGATCTCAGCTAACTACTGAACCACACGCAGTCTGATCTTTTCTGCTAACTACTGAACCCCACGCAGTCTGATCTCAGCTAACTACTGAACCACACGCAGTCTGATCTCAGCTAACTACTGAACCACACGCAGTCTGATCTCAGCTAACTACTGAACCACACAGTCTGATCTCAGCTAACTACTGAACCACACAGTCTGATCTCAGCTAACTACTGAACCCCACGCAGTCTGATCTCAGCTAACTACTGAACCACACGCAGTCTGATCTCAGCTAACTACTGAACCCCACGCAGTCTGATCTCAGCTAACTACTGAACCCCACACAGTCTGATCTCAGCTAACTACTGAACCACACAGTCTGATCTCAGCTAACTACTGAACCACACGCAGTCTGATCTCAGCTAACTACTGAACCACACGCAGTCTGATCTCAGCTAACTACTGAACCACACGCAGTCTGATCTCAGCTAACTACTGAACCCCACGCAGTCTGATCTCAGCTAACTACTGAACCACACAGTCTGATCTCAGCTAACTACTGAACCACACGCAGTCTGATCTCAGCTAACTACTGAACCCCACGCAGTCTGATCTCAGCTAACTACTGAACCACACAGTCTGATCTCAGCTAACTACTGAACCACACGCAGTCTGATCTCAGCTAACTACTGAACCACACAGTCTGATCTCAGCTACTGAACCACACGCAGTCTGATCTGATCTCAGCTAACTACTGAACCCCACGCAGTCTGATCTCAGCTAACTACTGAACCACACAGTCTGATCTCAGCTAACTACTGAACCACGCAGTCTGATCTCAGCTAACTACTGAACCACACGCAGTCTGATCTCAGCTAACTACTGAACCACACGCAGTCTGATCTCAGCTAACTACTGAACCACACGCAGTCTGATCTCAGCTAACTACTGAACCCCACGCAGTCTGATCTCAGCTAACTACTGAACCACACGCAGTCTGATCTCAGCTAACTACTGAACCACACGCAGTCTGATCTCAGCTAACTACTGAACCACACGCAGTCTGATCTCAGCTAACTACTGAACCACACGCAGTCTGATCTCAGCTAACTACTGAACCCTGATCTCAGCTACTACTGAACAGTCTGATCTCAGCTAACTACTGAACCCCACGCAGTCTGATCTCAGCTAACTACTGAACCACGCAGTCTGATCTCAGCTAACTACTGAACCACGCAGTCTATCTCAGCTGAACCACACAGTCTGATCTCAGCTAACTACTGAACCACACGCAGTCTGATCTCAGCTAACTACTGAACCCCACGCAGTCTGATCTCAGCTAACTACTGAACCACACGCAGTCTGATCTCAGCTAACTACTGAACCACACAGTCTGATCTCAGCTAACTACTGAACCACACACAGTCTGATCTCAGCTAACTACTGAACCACACGCAGTCTGATCTCAGCTAACTACTGAACCCCACGCAGTCTGATCTCAGCTAACTACTGAACCACACAGTCTGATCTCAGCTAACTACTGAACCACACGCAGTCTGATCTCAGCTAACTACTGAACCACACAGTCTGATCTCAGCTAACTACTGAACCACACACAGTCTGATCTCAGCTAACTACTGAACCCCACACAGTCTGATCTCAGCTAACTACTGAACCACACGCAGTCTGATCTTTTCTGCTAACTACTGAACCCCACGCAGTCTGATCTCAGCTAACTACTGAACCACACAGTCTGATCTCAGCTAACTACTGAACCACACAGTCTGATCTCAGCTAACTACTGAACCACACGATCTCAGCTAACTACTGAACCACACGCAGTCTGATCTCAGCTAACTACTGAACCCCACGCAGTCTGATCTCAGCTAACTACTGAACCACACGCAGTCTGATCTCAGCTAACTACTGAACCACACAGTCTGATCTCAGCTAACTACTGAACCACACGCAGTCTGATCTTTTCAGCTAACTACTGAACCCACGCAGTCTGATCTCAGCTAACTACTGAACCCCACGCAGTCTGATCTCAGCTAACTACTGAACCACACGCAGTCTGATCTCAGCTAACTACTGAACCCCACGCAGTCTGATCTCAGCTAACTACTGAACTGATCTGCTAACTACTGAACCCACGCAGTCTGATCTCAGCTAACTACTGAACCACACGCAGTCTGATCTCAGCTAACTACTGAACCACACAGTCTGATCTCAGCTAACTACTGAACCCCACGCAGTCTGATCTCAGCTAACTACTGAACCCCACGCAGTCTGATCTCAGCTAACTACTGAACCCCACGCAGTCTGATCTCAGCTAACTACTGAACCACACGCAGTCTGATCTTTTCTGCTAACTACTGAACCCCACGCAGTCTGATCTCAGCTAACTACTGAACCACACAGTCTGATCTCAGCTAACTACTGAACCACACGCAGTCTGATCTCAGCTAACTACTGAACCACACAGTCTGATCTCAGCTAACTACTGAACCACACACAGTCTGATCTCAGCTAACTACTGAACCACACGCAGTCTGATCTTTTCTGCTAACTACTGAACCCCACGCAGTCTGATCTCAGCTAACTACTGAACCACACAGTCTGATCTCAGCTAACTACTGAACCACACAGTCTGATCTCAGCTAACTACTGAACCACACGCAGTCTGATCTCAGCTAACTACTGAACCACACGCAGTCTGATCTCAGCTAACTACTGAACCCCACGCAGTCTGATCTCAGCTAACTACTGAACCCCACGCAGTCTGATCTCAGCTAACTACTGAACCACACACAGTCTGATCTCAGCTAACTACTGAACCACACGCAGTCTGATCTCAGCTAACTACTGAACCCCACGCAGTCTGATCTCAGCTAACTACTGAACCACACGCAGTCTGATCTCAGCTAACTACTGACCCACACGCAGTCTGATCTCAGCTAACTACTGAACCCCACGCAGTCTGATCTCAGCTAACTACTGAACCCCACGCAGTCTGATCTCAGCTAACTACTGAACCACACAGTCTGATCTCAGCTAACTACTGAACCACACAGTCTGATCTCAGCTAACTACTGAACCACACGCAGTCTGATCTCAGCTAACTACTGAACCACACAGTCTGATCTCAGCTAACTACTGAACCACACGCAGTCTGATCTCAGCTAACTACTGAACCACACAGTCTGATCTCAGCTAACTACTGAACCACACACAGTCTGATCTCAGCTAACTACTGAACCACACGCAGTCTGATCTTTTCTGCTAACTACTGAACCCCACGCAGTCTGATCTCAGCTAACTACTGAACCACACGCAGTCTGATCTCAGCTAACTACTGAACCACACGCAGTCTGATCTCAGCTAACTACTGAACCACACAGTCTGATCTCAGCTAACTACTGAACCACACACAGTCTGATCTCAGCTAACTACTGAACCCCACACAGTCTGATCTCAGCTAACTACTGAACCACACGCAGTCTGATCTTTTCTGCTAACTACTGAACCCCACGCAGTCTGATCTCAGCTAACTACTGAACCACACAGTCTGATCTCAGCTAACTACTGAACCACACAGTCTGATCTCAGCTAACTACTGAACCACACGCAGTCTGATCTCAGCTAACTACTGAACCACACGCAGTCTGATCTCAGCTAACTACTGAACCCCACGCAGTCTGATCTCAGCTAACTACTGAACCCCACGCAGTCTGATCTCAGCTAACTACTGAACCACACACAGTCTGATCTCAGCTAACTACTGAACCACACGCAGTCTGATCTTTTCTGCTAACTACTGAACCCCACGCAGTCTGATCTCAGCTAACTACTGAACCCCACGCAGTCTGATCTCAGCTAACTACTGAACCACACGCAGTCTGATCTCAGCTAACTACTGAACCACACAGTCTGATCTCAGCTAACTACTGAACCACACGCAGTCTGATCTTCTCGGCTAACTACTGAACCACACAGTCTGATCTCAGCTAACTACTGAACCACACGCAGTCTGATCTCAGCTAACTACTGAACCACACGCAGTCTGATCTCTTCTAACTACTGAACCCCACGCAGTCTGATCTCAGCTAACTACTGAACCCCACGCAGTCTGACCTTCTCAGCTAACTACTGAACCACAGGCAGTCTGATCTCAGCTAACTACTGAACCACACAGTCTGATCTCAGCTAACTACTGAACCCCACGCAGTCTGATCTCAGCTAACTACTGAACCACACGCAGTCTGATCTCAGCTAACTACTGAACCCCACGCAGTCTGATCTCAGCTAACTACTGAACCCCACGCAGTCTGATCTCAGCTAACTACTGAACCACACGCAGTCTGATCTCAGCTAACTACTGAACCACACGCAGTCTGATCTCAGCTAACTACTGAACCACACGCAGTCTGATCTCAGCTAACTACTGAACCACACAGTCTGATCTCAGCTAACTACTGAACCACACAGTCTGATCTCAGCTAACTACTGAACCACACGCAGTCTGATCTCAGCTAACTACTGAACCACACGCAGTCTGATCTTCTCGGCTAACTACTGAACCACACGCAGTCTGATCTCAGCTAACTACTGAACCCCACGCAGTCTGATCTCAGCTAACTACTGAACCACACGCAGTCTGATCTCAGCTAACTACTGAACCCCACGCAGTCTGATCTCAGCTAACTACTGAACCCCACGCAGTCTGATCTCAGCTAACTACTGAACCCCACGCAGTCTGATCTCAGCTAACTACTGAACCCCACGCAGTCTGATCTCAGCTAACTACTGAACCACACAGTCTGATCTCAGCTAACTACTGAACCACACGCAGTCTGATCTCAGCTAACTACTGAACCCCACGCAGTCTGATCTCAGCTAACTACTGAACCCCACGCAGTCTGATCTCAGCTAACTACTGAACCACACAGTCTGATCTCAGCTAACTACTGAACCACACGCAGTCTGATCTCAGCTAACTACTGAACCACACAGTCTGATCTCAGCTAACTACTGAACCACACACAGTCTGATCTCAGCTAACTACTGAACCCCACACAGTCTGATCTCAGCTAACTACTGAACCACACGCAGTCTGATCTCAGCTAACTACTGAACCCCACGCAGTCTGATCTCAGCTAACTACTGAACCACACAGTCTGATCTCAGCTAACTACTGAACCACACAGTCTGATCTCAGCTAACTACTGAACCACACGCAGTCTGATCTCAGCTAACTACTGAACCACACAGTCTGATCTCAGCTAACTACTGAACCACACGCAGTCTGATCTTCTCGGCTAACTACTGAACCACACAGTCTGATCTCAGCTAACTACTGAACCACACGCAGTCTGATCTCAGCTAACTACTGAACCACACGCAGTCTGATCTTTTCTGCTAACTACTGAACCCCACGCAGTCTGATCTCAGCTAACTACTGAACCCCACGCAGTCTGACCTTCTCAGCTAACTACTGAACCACAGGCAGTCTGATCTCAGCTAACTACTGAACCACACAGTCTGATCTCAGCTAACTACTGAACCACACAGTCTGATCTCAGCTAACTACTGAACCCCACGCAGTCTGATCTCAGCTAACTACTGAACCACACGCAGTCTGATCTCAGCTAACTACTGAACCCCACGCAGTCTGATCTCAGCTAACTACTGAACCCCACGCAGTCTGTTCTCAGCTAACTACTGAACCACACGCAGTCTGATCTCAGCTAACTACTGAACCACACGCAGTCTGATCTCAGCTAACTACTGAACCACACACAGTCTGATCTCAGCTAACTACTGAACCACACAGTCTGATCTCAGCTAACTACTGAACCACACAGTCTGATCTCAGCTAACTACTGAACCACGCAGTCTGATCTCAGCTAACTACTGAACCACACGCAGTCTGATCTCAGCTAACTACTGAACCACACGCAGTCTGATCTCAGCTAACTACTGAACCACACAGTCTGATCTCAGCTAACTACTGAACCACACACAGTCTGATCTCAGCTAACTACTGAACCCCACGCAGTCTGATCTTTTCTGCTAACTACTGAACCCCACGCAGTCTGATCTCAGCTAACTACTGAACCACACAGTCTGATCTCAGCTAACTACTGAACCACACGCAGTCTGATCTCAGCTAACTACTGAACCACACAGTCTGATCTCAGCTAACTACTGAACCACACAGTCTGATCTCAGCTAACTACTGAACCACACGCAGTCTGATCTCAGCTAACTACTGAACCACACGCAGTCTGATCTTTTCTGCTAACTACTGAACCCCACGCAGTCTGATCTCAGCTAACTACTGAACCACACAGTCTGATCTCAGCTAACTACTGAACCACACAGTCTGATCTCAGCTAACTACTGAACCACACGCAGTCTGATCTCAGCTAACTACTGAACCACACGCAGTCTGATCTCAGCTAACTACTGAACCCCACGCAGTCTGATCTCAGCTAACTACTGAACCCCACGCAGTCTGATCTCAGCTAACTACTGAACCACACACAGTCTGATCTCAGCTAACTACTGAACCACACGCAGTCTGATCTTTTCTGCTAACTACTGAACCCCACGCAGTCTGATCTCAGCTAACTACTGAACCACACACAGTCTGATCTCAGCTAACTACTGAACCCCACGCAGTCTGATCTCAGCTAACTACTGAACCACACGCAGTCTGATCTCAGCTAACTACTGAACCACACAGTCTGATCTCAGCTAACTACTGAACCACACGCAGTCTGATCTTCTCGGCTAACTACTGAACCACACAGTCTGATCTCAGCTAACTACTGAACCACACGCAGTCTGATCTCAGCTAACTACTGAACCACACGCAGTCTGATCTTTTCTGCTAACTACTGAACCCCACGCAGTCTGACCTTCTCAGCTAACTACTGAACCCCACGCAGTCTGACCTTCTCAGCTAACTACTGAACCACAGGCAGTCTGATCTCAGCTAACTACTGAACCACACAGTCTGATCTCAGCTAACTACTGAACCACACAGTCTGATCTCAGCTAACTACTGAACCCCACGCAGAACCCCACGCAGTCTGATCTCAGCTAACTACTGAACCACACGCAGTCTGATCTCAGCTAACTACTGAACCCCACGCAGTCTGTTCTCAGCTAACTACTGAACCACACGCAGTCTGATCTCAGCTAACTACTGAACCACACGCAGTCTGATCTCAGCTAACTACTGAACCACACGCAGTCTGATCTCAGCTAACTACTGAACCACACAGTCTGATCTCAGCTAACTACTGAACCACACAGTCTGATCTCAGCTAACTACTGAACCACACGCAGTCTGATCTCAGCTAACTACTGAACCACACGCAGTCTGATCTTCTCGGCTAACTACTGAACCACACGCAGTCTGATCTCAGCTAACTACTGAACCCCACGCAGTCTGATCTCAGCTAACTACTGAACCACACAGTCTGATCTCAGCTAACTACTGAACCCCACGCAGTCTGATCTCAGCTAACTACTGAACCCCACGCAGTCTGATCTCAGCTAACTACTGAACCCCACGCAGTCTGATCTCAGCTAACTACTGAACCCCACGCAGTCTGATCTCAGCTAACTACTGAACCACACGCAGTCTGATCTCAGCTAACTACTGAACCCCACGCAGTCTGATCTCAGCTAACTACTGAACCACACGCAGTCTGATCTCAGCTAACTACTGAACCCCACGCAGTCTGATCTTCTCAGCTAACTACTGAACCACACGCAGTCTGATCTCAGCTAACTACTGAACCCCACGCAGTCTGATCTCAGCTGACTACTGAACCCCACGCAGTCTGATCTCAGCTAACTACTGAACCCCACGCAGTCTGATCTCAGCTAACTACTGAACCCCATGCAGTCTGATCTTCTCGGCTAACTACTGAACCCCACGCAGTCTGATCTTCTCAGCTGACTACTGAACCCCACGCAGTCTGATCTCAGCTAACTACTGAACCACAGGCAGTCTGATCTCAGCTAACTACTGAACCCCACGCAGTCTGATCTCAGCTAACTACTGAACCCCACGCAGTCTGATCTCAGCTAACTACTGAACCACAGGCAGTCTGATCTTCTCAGCTAACTACTGAACCCCACGCAGTCTGATCTCAGCTAACTACTGAACCCCACGCAGTCTGATCTCAGCTAACTACTGAACCCCACGCAGTCTGATCTCAGCTAACTACTGAACCACACGCAGTCTGATCTCAGCTAACTACTGAACCCCACGCAGTCTGATCTTCTCAGCTAACTACTGAACCACACGCAGTCTGATCTCAGCTAACTACTGAACCACACAGTCTGATCTCAGCTAACTACTGAACCACACACAGTCTGATCTCAGCTAACTACTGAACCCCACGCAGTCTGATCTCAGCTAACTACTGAACCACACGCAGTCTGATCTCAGCTAACTACTGAACGCCACGCAGTCTGATCTTCTCAGCTAACTACTGAACCACACAGTCTGATCTCAGCTAACTACTGAACCCCACGCAGTCTGATCTTCTCAGCTAACTACTGAACCCCACGCAGTCTGATCTCAGCTAACTACTGAACCACACGCAGTCTGATCTCAGCTAACTACTGAACCACACAGTCTGATCTCAGCTAACTACTGAACCCCACGCAGTCTGATCTTCTCAGCTAACTACTGAAACCCACGCAGTCTGATCTCAGCTAACTACTGAACCACACGCAGTCTGATCTCAGCTAACTACTGAACCACACAGTCTGATCTCAGCTAACTACTGAACCCCACGCAGTCTGATCTTCTCAGCTAACTACTGAACCCCACGCAGTCTGATCTCAGCTAACTACTGAACCCCACGCAGTCTGATCTTCTCAGCTAACTACTGAACCCCACGCAGTCTGATCTCAGCTAACTACTGAACCCCACGCAGTCTGATCTCAGCTAACTACTGAACCCCACGCAGTCTGATCTCAGCTAACTACTGAACCCCACGCAGTCTGATCTCAGCTAACTACTGAACCCCACGCAGTCTGATCTTCTCAGCTAACTACTGAACCCCACGCAGTCTGATCTCAGCTAACTACTGAACCACACGCAGTCTGATCTCAGCTAACTACTGAACCACACAGTCTGATCTCAGCTAACTACTGAACCCCACGCAGTCTGATTTCAGCTAACTACTGAACCCCACGCAGTCTGATCTCAGCTAACTACTAAACCCCACGCAGTCTGATCTTCTCAGCTAACTACTGAACCCCACGCAGTCTGATCTCAGCTAACTACTGAACCCCACGCAGTCTGATCTCAGCTAACTACTGAACCCCACGCAGTCTGATCTCAGCTAACTACTGAACCACAGGCAGTCTGATCTTCTCAGCCCAACACTGGCTGTTCATGTAGAGGTACTGCCCCAGACAGCTACATGTCGGTGTTGTCTACCCCAGACAGCTACATGTCGGTGTTGTCTACCCCAGACAGCTACATGTTGGTGTTGTCTACCCCAGACGGTTACATGTTGTCTACCCCAGACAGCTACATGTTGGTGTTGTCTACCCCAGACAGCTACATGTTGGTGTTGTCTACCCCAGACAGCTACATGTTGGTGTTGTCTACCCCAGACAGCTACATGTTGGTGTTGTCTACCCCAGACGGTTACATGTTGTCTACCCCAGACAGCTACATGTTGGTGTTGTCTACCCCAGACAGCTACATGTTGGTGTTGTCTACCCCAGACAGCTACATGTTGGTGTTGTCTACCCCAGACGGCTACATGTTGGTGTTGTCTACCCCAGACAGCTACATGTTGGTGTTGTCTACCCCAGACAGCTACATGTTGGTGTTGTCTACCCCAGACAGCTACATGTTGGTGTTGTCTACCCCAGACAGCTACATGTTGGTGTTGTCTACCCCAGACAGCTACATGTTGTCTACCCCAGACAGCTACATGTTGGTGTTGTCTACCCCAGACAGCTACATGTTGTATACCCCAGACAGCTACATGTTGGTGTTGTCTACCCCAGACAGCTAGATGTTGTCTACCCCAGACAGCTACATGTTGGTGTTGTCTACCCCAGACAGCTACATGTTGGTGTTGTCTACCCCAGACAGCTACATGTTGGTGTTGTCTACCCCAGACAGCTACATGTTGGTGTTGTCTACCCCAGACAGCTACATGTTGGTGTTGTCTACCCCAGACAGCTACATGTTGTCTACCCCAGACAGCTACATGTTGGTGTTGTCTACCCCAGACAGCTACATGTTGGTGTTGTCTACCCCAGACAGCTACATGTTGTCTACCCGAGACAGCTACATGTTGGTGTTGTCTACCCCAGACAGCTACATGTTTTCTACCCCAGACAGCTACATGTTGTCTACCCCAGACAGCTACATGTTGGTGTTGTCTACCCCAGACAGCTACATGTTGTCTACCCCAGACAGCTACATGTTGGTGTTGTCTACCCCAGACAGCTACATGTTGTCTACCCCAGACAGCTACATGTTGTCTACCCCAGACAGCTACATGTTGTCTACCCCAGACAGCTACATGTTGGTGTTGTCTACCCCAGACAGCTACATGTTGGTGTTGTCTACCCCAGACAGCTACATGTTGGTGTTGTCTACCCCAGACAGCTACATGTTGGTGTTGTCTACCCCAGACAGCTACATGTTGGTGTTGTCTACCCCAGACAGCTACATGTTGGTGTTGTCTGACAGCTACATGTTGTCTACCCCAGTTGGTGTTGTCTACCCCAGACTACATGTTGGTGTTGTCTACCCCAGACAGCTACATGTTGGTGTGTCTACCCCAGACAGCTACATGTTGGTGTTGTCTACCCCAGACAGCTACATGTTGTCTACCCCAGACAGCTACATGTTGGTGTTGTCTACCCCAGACAGCTACATGTTGGTGTCTACCCCAGACAGCTACATGTTGGTCTACCCCAGACAGCTACATGTTGGTGTTGTCTACCCCAGACAGCTACATGTTGGTGTTGTCTACCCCAGACAGCTACATGTTGTCTACCCCAGACAGCTACATGTTGGTGTTGTCTACCCCAGACAGCTACATGTTGGTGTTGTCTACCCCAGACAGCTACATGTTGGTGTTGTCTACCCCAGACAGCTACATGTTGTCTACCCCAGACAGCTACATGTTGGTGTTGTCTACCCCAGACAGCTACATGTTGTCTACCCCAGACAGCTACATGTTGTCTACCCCAGACAGCTACATGTTGGTGTTGTCTACCCCAGACAGCTACATGTTGGTGTTGTCTACCCCAGACAGCTACATGTTGTCTACCCCAGACAGCTACATGTTGTCTACCCCAGACAGCTACATGTTGTCTACCCCAGACAGCTACATGTTGGTGTTGTCTACCCCAGACAGCTACATGTTGTCTACCCCATGTTGGTGTTGTCTACCCCAGACAGCTACATGTTGGTGTTGTCTACCCCAGACAGCTACATGTTGTCTACCCCAGACAGCTACATGTTGGTGTTGTCTACCCCAGACAGCTACATGTTGGTGTTGTCTACCCCAGACAGCTACATGTTGTCTACCCCAGACAGCTACATGTTGTCTACCCCAGACAGCTACATGTTGGTGTTGTCTACCCCAGACAGCTACATGTTGGTGTTGTCTACCCCAGACAGCTACATGTTGTCTACCCCAGACAGCTACATGTTGTCTACCCCAGACAGCTACATGTTGTCTACCCCAGACAGCTACATGTTGGTGTTGTCTACCCCAGACAGCTACATGTTGTCTACCCCAGACAGCTACATGTTGGTGTTGTCTACCCCAGACAGCTACATGTTGGTGTTGTCTACCCCAGACAGCTACATGTTGGTGTTGTCTACAGCTACATGTTGTCTAGACAGCTACATGTTGTCTACCCCAGACAGCTACATGTTGGTGTTGTCTACCCCAGACAGCTACATGTTGTCTACCCCAGACAGCTACATGTTGGTGTTGTCTACCCCAGACAGCTACATGTTGTCTACCCCAGACAGCTACATGTTGTCTACCCCAGACAGCTACATGTTGGTGTTGTCTACCCCAGACAGCTACATGTTGTCTACCCCAGACAGCTACATGTTGGTGTTGTCTACCCCAGACAGCTACATGTTGGTGTTGTCTACCCCAGACAGCTACATGTTGTCTACCCCAGACAGCTACATGTTGGTGTTGTCTACCCCAGACAGCTACATGTTGGTGTTGTCTACCCCAGACAGCTACATGTTGGTGTTGTCTACCCCAGACAGCTACATGTTGGTGTTGTCTACCCCAGACAGCTACATGTTGGTGTTGTCTACCCCAGACAGCTACATGTTGGTGTTGTCTACCCCAGACGGCTACATGTTGGTGTTGTCTACCCCAGACAGCTACATGTTGTCTACCCCAGACAGCTACATGTTGTCTACCCCAGACAGCTACATGTTGTCTACCCCAGACAGCTACATGTTGGTGTTGTCTACCCCAGACAGCTACATGTTGGTGTTGTCTACCCCAGACAGCTACATGTTGTCTACCCCAGACAGCTACATGTTGTCTACCCCAGACAGCTACATGTTGTCTACCCCAGACAGCTACATGTTTTCTACCCCAGACAGCTACATGTTGTCTACCCCAGACAGCTACATGTTGGTGTTGTCTACCCCAGACAGCTACATGTTGGTGTTGTCTACCCCAGACAGCTACATGTTGGTGTTGTCTACCCCAGACAGCTACATGTTGGTGTTGTCTACCCCAGACAGCTACATGTTGTCTACCCCAGACAGCTACATGTTGGTGTTGTCTACCCCAGACAGCTACATGTTGGTGTTGTCTACCCCAGACAGCTACATGTTGTCTACCCCAGACAGCTGTTGTCTACCCCAGACAGCTACATGTTGGTGTTGTCTACCCCAGACAGCTACATGTTGTCTACCCCAGACAGCTACATGTTGGTGTTGTCTACCCCAGACAGCTACATGTTGGTGTTGTCTACCCCAGACAGCTACATGTTGTCTACCCCAGACAGCTACATGTTGGTGTTGTCTACCCCAGACAGCTACATGTTGGTGTTGTCTACCCCAGACAGCTACATGTTGGTGTTGTCTACCCCAGACAGCTACATGTTGGTGTTGTCTACCCCAGACAGCTACATGTTGGTGTTGTCTACCCCAGACACAGCTACATGTTGGTGTTGTCTACCCCAGACAGCTACATGTTGGTGTTGTCTACCCCAGACAGCTACATGTTGTCTGTTGTCTACCCCAGACAGCTACATGTTGGTGTTGTCTACCCCAGACAGCTACATGTTGGTGTTGTCTACCCCAGACAGCTACATGTTGGTGTTGTCTACCCCAGACAGCTACATGTTGTCTACCCCAGACAGCTACATGTTGGTGTTGTCTACCCCAGACAGCTACATGTTGGTGTTGTCTACCCCAGACAGCTACATGTTGTCTACCCCAGACAGCTACATGTTGGTGTTGTCTACCCCAGACAGCTACATGTTGTCTACCCCAGACAGCTACATGTTGGTGTTGTCTACCCCAGACAGCTACATGTTGGTGTTGTCTACCCCAGACAGCTACATGTTGGTGTTGTCTACCCCAGACAGCTACATGTTGGTGTTGTCTACCCCAGACAGCTACATGTTGGTGTTGTCTACCCCAGACAGCTACATGTTGTCTACCCCAGACAGCTACATGTTGGTGTTGTCTACCCCAGACAGCTACATGTTGGTGTTGTCTACCCCAGACAGCTACATGTTGTCTACCCCAGACAGCTACATGTTGGTGTTGTCTACCCTACATGTTGGTGTTGTCTACCCCAGACTACATGTTGTCTACCCCAGACAGCTACATGTTGGTGTTGTCTACCCCAGACAGCTACATGTTGTCTACCCCAGACAGCTACATGTTGGTGTTGTCTACCCCAGACAGCTACATGTTGGTGTTGTTGCCCCAGGGGTTTCTGGGGCACGCTGCTTTCAAATAATACACACAACAAAAGAGTGATGGCACTTCAGGCGGGGATATTTTGGGGTCAACCCCCCTCTCTGTCCCCATCCCCCTACCCAGAGACTGTGTATAGGGACAACTATAGAACCACTACTTCCATATAAGTGATTTGAATAGAAGAATAGCATCGGTTGGCCTGCTGAATAGAGGGAATGGGGCCAGGGCAGAGGGGTGAGGAAGGAGAGAGAGAGACAGAGAGAGAAAAAAGGAGGGAAAAATGCTTGTTAAAGGCCATACTAGGACAAATGAGAGAGCTTCTTGCTACTCTGCTGGAACAGCTGGACAGAAATAGGACCAGGCAGAGAGGGGCTCCCGGACCAGGCAGAGAGGGGATCCCGGAACAGGCAGAGAGGGGCTCCCGGACCAGGCAGAGAGGGGCTCCCGGACCAGGCAGAGCGGGGCTCCCGGACCAGGCAGAGCGGGGCTCCCGGACCAGGCAGAGCGGGGCTCCCGGACCAGGCAGAGAGGGGCTCCCGGACCAGGCAGCGAGGGGCTCCCGGACCAGGCAGCGAGGGGCTCCCGGACCAGGCAGAGCGGGGCTCCCGGACCAGGCAGAGCGGGGCTCCCGGACCAGGCAGAGAGGGGCTCCCGGACCAGTCAGAGCGGGGCTCCCGGACCAGGCAGAGAGGGGCTCCCGGACCAGTCAGAGCGGGGCTCCCGGACCAGTCAGGACATCAACTAAATAAAATGAATATGGCCCATTGTCAGATGCTGAGGATAAAATATTTAGACTGGGGAGAGATAAACTCTAGAGACAGTAGGAACTACAGAGAGATAAAGGCTAGAGACAGTGGGAACTACAGAGAGATAAAGGCTAGAGACAGTGGGAACTACAGAGAGATAAAGGCTAGAGACAGTGGGAACTACAGAGAGATAAAGGCTAGAGACAGTGGGAACTACAGAGAGATAAAGGCTAGAGACAGTGGGAACTACAGAGAGATAAAGGCTAGAGACAGTAGGAACTGCAGAGAGAGATAAAGGCTAGAGACAGTAGGAACTGCAGAGAGAGATAAAGGCTAGAGACAGTGGGAACTGCAGAGAGAGATAAAGGCTAGAGACAGTGGGAACTACAGAGAGATAAAGGCTAGAGACAGTAGGAACTGCAGAGAGATAAAGACTAGAGACAGTGGGAACTACAGAGAGATAAAGGCTAGAGACAGTGGGAACTACAGAGAGATAAAGGCTAGAGACAGTGGGAACTACAGAGAGATAAAGGCTAGAGACAGTGGGAACTACAGAGAGATAAAGGCTAGAGACAGTAGGAACTGCAGAGAGAGATAAAGGCTAGAGACAGTGGGAACTGCAGAGAGAGATAAAGGCTAGAGACAGTGGGAACTGCAGAGAGAGAGAGAGATAAAGGCTAGAGACAGTGGGAACTGCAGAGAGATAAAGGCTAGAGACAGTGAGAACTGCAGAGAGATAAAGGCTAGAGACAGTGGGAACTGCAGAGAGATAAAGGCTAGAGACAGTGGGAACTACAGAGAGAGATAAAGGCTAGAGACAGTGGAACCGCAGAGAGATAAAGCCTAGAGAGAATGGGAACTGCAGAGAGAGATAAAGGCTAGAGACAGTGGGAACTGCAGAGAGATAAACGCTAGAGACAGTGGGAACTACAGAGAGATAAAGACTAGAGACAGTAGGAACTGCAGAGAGAGATAAAGGCTAGAGACAGTGGGAACTGCAGAGAGATAAAGGCTAGAGACAGTGGGAACTGCAGAGAGATAAAGACTAGAGACAGTGGGAACTGAGGAGAGATAAAGGCTAGAGACAGTGGCTAGAGACAGTGGGAAAAGGCTGAGACAGTGGGAACTGAGAGATAAAAGGCTAGAGACAGTGGGAACTGAGGAGAGATAAAGGCTAGACAGTGGGAACTGCAGAGAGAGATAAAGGCTAGAGACAGTGGGAACTGCAGAGAGATAAAGGCTAGAGACAGTGGGAACTGCAGAGAGATAAAGGCTAGAGACAGTGGAAACTAGAGACAGGCTGGGAAACTGCAGAGAGATAAAGGCTAGAGACAGTGGGAACAGAGAGAGATAAAGGCTAGAGACAGTGGGAACTGCAGAGAGATAAAGGCTAGAGACAGTGGGAACTGCAGAGAGATAAAGGCTAGAGACAGTGGGAACTGCAGAGAGAGAGATAAAGGCTAGAGACAGTGGGAACTGCAGAGAGATAAAGGCTAGAGACAGTGGGAACTGCAGAGAGATAAAGGCTAGAGACAGTGGGAACTGCAGAGAGATAAAGGCTAGAGACAGTGGGAACTGCAGAGAGATAAAGGCTAGAGACAGTGGGAACTGCAGAGAGATAAAGGCTAGAGACAGTGGAACCGCAGAGAGATAAAGGCTAGAGACAGTGGGAACTGCAGAGAGAGATAAAGGCTAGAGACAGTGGGAACTGCAGAGAGATAAAGGCTAGAGACAGTGGGAACTGCAGAGAGATAAAGGCTAGAGACAGTGGGAACTGCAGAGAGATAAAGGCTAGAGACAGTGGGAACTGCAGAGAGAGATAAAGGCTAGAGACAGTGGGAACTGCAGAGAGAGGCTAGAGACAGTGGGAACTGCAGAGAGATAAAGGCTAGAGACAGTGGGAACTGCAGAGAGAGAGATAAACAGGGGAACTGCAGAGACAGTGGGAACTGCAGAGAGAGATAAAGGCTAGAGACAGTGGGAACTGCAGAGAGAGATAAAGGCTAGAGACAGTGGGAACTGCAGAGAGAGATAAAGAGACAGTAGGAGACAGTGGGAACTAGCAGAGAGATAAAGGCTAGAGACAGTGGGAACTGCAGAGAGAGATAAAGGCTAGAGACAGTGGGAACTGCAGAGAGATAAAAGGCTAGAGACAGTGGGAACTGAGAGAGAGATAAAGGCTAGAGACAGTGGGAACTGCAGAGAGAGATAAAGGCTAGAGACAGTGGGAACTGCAGAGAGATAAAGGCTAGAGACAGTGGGAACTGAGGAGAGATAAAGGCTAGAGACAGTGGGAACTGGAACTGCAGAGAGATAAAGAGAGAGATAAAGGCTAGAGACAGTGGGAACTGAGAGAGAGATAAAGGCTAGAGACAGTGGGAACTGCAGAGAGAGATAAAGGCTAGAGACAGTGGGAACTACAGGAGAGATAAAGGCTAGAGACAGTGGGAACTGAGAGAGATAAAGGCTAGAGACAGGGGGAACTGCAGGAGAACTGAGACAGTGGGAACTGAGGAGAGATAAAGGCTAGAGACAGTGGGAACTGCAGAGAGAGATAAAGGCTAGAGACAGTGGGAACTGCAGAGAGAGATAAAGGCTAGAGACAGTGGGAACTGCAGAGAGATAAAGGCTAGAGACAGTGGGAACTGCAGAGAGATAAAGGCTAGAGACAGTGGGAACTGCAGAGAGAGATAAAGGCTAGAGACAGTGGGAACTGCAGAGAGATAAAGGCTAGAGACAGTGGGAACTGCAGAGAGAGATAAAGGCTAGAGACAGTGGGAACTGCAGAGAGAGATAAAGGCTAGAGACAGTGGGAACTGCAGAGAGAGATAAGGCTAGAGACAGTGGGAACTGCAGAGAGATAAAGGCTAGAGACAGTGGGAACTGCAGAGAAAAAGGCTAGAGACAGTGGGAACTGCAGAGAGAGAGATAAAGGCTAGAGACAGTGGGAACTGCAGAGAGAGATAAAGGCTAGAGACAGTGGGAACTGCAGAGAGATAAAGATAGAGACAGTGGGAACTGCAGAGAGATAAAGAGAGACAGTGGGAACTGCAGAGAGATAAAGGCTAGAGACAGTGGGAACTGCAGAGAGAGATAAAGGCTAGAGACAGTGGGAACTGCAGAGAGAGATAAAGGCTAGAGACAGTGGGAACTGCAGAGAGAGATAAAGGCTAGAGAGAGTGGGAACTGCAGAGAGATAAAGGCTAGAGACAGTGGGAACTGCAGAGAGAGATAAAGGCTAGAGACAGTGGGAACTGCAGAGAGAGATAAAGACTAGAGACAGTGGGAACTGCAGAGAGAGATAAAGGCTAGAGACAGTGGGAACTGCAGAGAGATAAAGGCTAGAGACAGTGGGAACCGCAGAGATAAAGGCTAGAGATAAAGGCTAGAGACAGTGGGAACTGCAGAGAGAGATAAAGGCTAGAGACAGTGGGAACTGCAGAGAGAGATAAAGGCTAGAGACAGTGGGAACTGCAGAGAGAGATAAAGGCTAGAGACAGTGGGAACTGAGGAGAGATAAAGGCTAGAGACAGTGGGAACTGCAGAGAGATAAAGGCTAGAGACAGTGGGAACTGCAGAGAGAGATAAAGGCTAGAGACAGTGGAACTGCAGAGAGATAAAGGCTAGAGACAGTGGGAACTGCAGAGAGAGATAAAGGCTAGAGACAGTGGGAACTGCAGAGAGAGATAAAGGCTAGAGACAGTGGGAACTGCAGAGAGAGATAAAGGCTAGAGACAGTGGGAACTGAGAGAGAGAGACAGTGGGAACTGCAGAGAGATAAAGATAAAGGCTAGAGAACTGCAGTAAAGGGAGACAGTGGGAACTGCAGAGAGAGATAAAGGCTAGAGACAGTGGGAACTGCAGAGAGAGATAAAGGCTAGAGACAGTGGGAACTGCAGAGAGATAAAGGCTAGAGACAGTGGGAACTGCAGAGAGAGAGAGAGAGGGATAAAGGCTAGACAGTGGGAACTGAGGAGAGATAAAGGCTAGAGACAGTGGGAACTGCAGAGAGAGATAAAGACTAGAGACAGTGGGAACTGCAGAGAGAGATAAAGGCTAGAGACAGTGGGAACTGAGGAGAGATAAAGGCTAGAGACAGTGGGAACTGCAGAGAGAGATAAAGGCTAGAGACAGTGGGAACTGCAGAGAGATAAAGGCTAGAGACAGTGGGAACTGCAGAGAGAGATAAAGGCTAGAGACAGTGGGAACTGCAGAGAGATAAAGGCTAGAGACAGTGGGAACTGCAGAGAGATAAAGGCTAGAGACAGTGGGAACTGAGGAGAGATAAAGGCTAGAGACAGTGGGAACTGCAGAGAGAGATAAAGGCTAGAGACAGTGGGAACTGCAGAGAGATAAAGGCTAGAGACAATGGGAACCGCAGAGGGAGATAAAGGCTAGAGACAGTGGGAACTGCAGAGAGATAAAGGCTAGAGACAGTGGGAACTGCAGAGAGAGATAAAGGCTAGAGACAGTGGGAACTGCAGAGAGATAAAGGCTAGAGACAGTGGGAACTGCAGAGAGAGATAAAGGCTAGAGACAGTGGGAACTGCAGAGAGATAAAGGCTAGAGACAGTGGGAACTACAGAGAGATAAAGGCTAGAGACAGTGGGAACTGAGGAGAGATAAAGGCTAGAGACAGTGGGAACTGCAGAGAGATAAAGGCTAGAGACAGTGGGAACTGCAGAGAGAGATAAAGGCTAGAGACAGTGGGAACTGCAGAGAGATAAAGGCTAGAGACAGTGGGAACTGCAGAGAGATAAAGGCTAGAGACAGTGGGAACCGAGAGAGATAAAGGCTAGAGACAGTGGGAACTGAGGAGAGATAAAGGCTAGAGACAGTGGGAACTGCAGAGAGAGATAAAGGCTAGAGACAGTGGGAACTGCAGAGAGATAAAGGCTAGAGACAGTGGGAACTAAAGGCTAGAGACAGTGGGAACTGAGATAGATAAAGGCTAGAGACAGTGGGAACTGCAGATAGATAAAGGCTAGAGACAGTGGGAACTGAGGAGAGATAAAGGCTAGAGACAGTGGGAACTGAGAGAGATAAAGGCTAGAGACAGTGGGAACTGAGGAGAGATAAAGGCTAGAGACAGTGGGAACTGCAGAGAGATAAAGGCTAGAGACAGTGGGAACTGCAGAGAGAGATAAAGGCTAGAGACAGTGGGAACTGCAGAGAGAGATAAAGGCTAGAGACAGTGGGAACTGCAGAGAGATAAAGGCTAGAGACAGTGGGAACCGCAGAGAGATAAAGGCTAGAGACAGTGGGAACTGCAGAGAGATAAAGGCTAGCGACAGTGGGAACTACAGAGAGAGATAAAGGCTAGAGACAGTGGGAACTACAGAGAGATAAAGGCTAGACAGTGGGAACTGCAGAGAGAGAAAGGCTAGAGACAGTGGGAACTGCAGAGAGAGAGAGATAAAGGCTAGAGACAGTAGGAACTGCAGAGAGATAAAGGCTAGAGACAGTGGGAACTACAGAGAGAGATAAAGGCTAGAGACAGTGGGAACTGCAGAGAGATAAAGACTAGAGACAAAGGCTAGAGACAGTGGGAACTGCAGAGAGAGATAAAGACTAGAGACAGTGGGAACTGCAGAGAGATAAAGGCTAGAGACAGTGGGAACCGCAGAGAGATAAAGGCTAGAGACAGTGGAACCGCAGAGAGATAAAGGCTAGAGACAATGGGAACTGCAGAGAGAGATAAAGGCTAGAGACAGTGGGAACTGCAGAGAGATAAAGGCTAGAGACAGTGGGAACTGCAGAGAGATAAAGGCTAGAGACAGTGGGAACTGCAGAGAGATAAAGGCTAGAGACAGTGGGAACTGGAGACTAGAGACAGTGGGAACTGCAGAGAGATAAAGGCTAGAGACAGTGGGAACTGCAGAGAGATAAAGGCTAGAGACAGTGGGAACTGCAGAGGAGATAAAGGCTAGAGACAGTGGGAACTGCAGAGAGAGAAGAGATAAAGGCTAGAGACAGTGGGAACTGCAGAGAGATAAAGGCTAGAGACAGTGGGAACTGCAGAGAGATAAAGGCTAGAGACAGTGGGAACTGCAGAGAGATAAAGGCTAGAGACAGTGGGAAAAGGCTAGCAGAGGAACTGCAGAGATAAAGGCTAGAGACAGTGGGAACTGCAGACAGTGGGAGAGAGAGAGATAAAGGCTAGAGACAGTGGGAACTGCAGAGAGAGATAAAGACTAGAGACAGTGGGAACTGCAGAGAGATAAAGGCTAGAGACAGTGGGAACTGCAGAGAGAGATAAAGGCTAGAGACAGTGGGAACTGAGGAGAGATAAAGGCTAGAGACAGTGGGAACTGCAGAGGAACTGAGACAGTGGGAACTGCAGAGAGAGATAAAGACTAGAGACAGTGGGAACTGCAGAGAGATAAAGGCTAGAGACAGTGGGAACTGCAGAGAGAGAGAGACAGTGGGAACTGCAGAGAGAGATAAAGGCTAGAGACAGTGGGAACTGAGGAGAGATAAAGGCTAGAGACAGTGGGAACTGAGGAGAGATAAAGGCTAGAGACAGTGGGAACTGCAGAGAGAGAGAGGGAGAGATTAAGTAGAGCTATTAGAGAGAGATGGAGACATCTCCTGTTTCTCCAAGCTGGGTCACCCATGCTGTTTGCTTTCATATCCCAGCATGCAGTATAGGTCTGTAGTCTGAATGGGAGAGACATGGAGAAGCTACAGTGGTGATTGGTGAATATAACCTCTGAGGGAGGGTTTGGAGAGAGAGGGAGGGCAGAGAGAGAGAGAGAGAGAGGGAGGGCAGAGAGAGAGAGAGAGAGAGAGAGGGCAGAGAGAGAGAGAGAGGGCAGAGAGAGAGAGAGGAGGGCAGAGAGAGAGAGAGAGGGAGGGAGGGCAGAGAGAGAGAGAGAGAGAGCAGAGAGAGAGAGAGAGAGAGGAGGGAGAGAGAGAGAGAGAGGGAGGGCAGAGAGAGAGAGAGAGGGAGGGCAGAGAGAGAGAGAGAGAGGGAGGGCAGAGAGAGAGAGAGAGAGAGAGAGAGGGAGGGCAGAGAGAGAGAGAGAGAGAGCGGGAGGGCAGAGAGAGAGAGAGAGAGAGAGGGAGGGCAGAGAGACAGAGAGGTCTGGCACAGAGAGAGAGAGGTCTGGCACAGAGAGAGAGAGGTCTGGCACAGAGAAAGAGAGGTCTGGCACAGAGAAAGAGGTCTGGCACAGAGAGAGAGAGGTCTGGCACAGAGAGAGAGAGGTCTGGCACAGAGAAAGAGAGGTCTGGCACAGAGAAAGAGAGGTCTGGCACAGAGAAAGAGAGGTCTGGCACAGAGACAGAGAGGTCTGGCACAGAGACAGAGAGGTCTGGCACAGAGACAGAGAGGTCTGGCACAGTGTCACAACAGGACGTTACAACCTGTGAAGTTCTAATGGTCTCATGTGCCACGGACTGCTGCTGGGGGGAGGCAAGGACTGTCAGGGCCGTTGTGCCCTCTAACGCCCTCATCGCTAAGCCCGTCTCCCCCAGCCTGTTGCCAAGACACGCTTGTCGGTCTGTTTGCCTGCTTCAGCTAGCAGGCAGCGCTGTCCGTCTCAGTCCTAGCAGGCAGCGCTGTCCGTCTCAGTCCTAGCAGGCAGCGCTGTCCGTCTCAGTCCTAGCAGGCAGCGCTGTCCGTCTCAGTCCTAGCAGGCAGCGCTGTCCGTCTCAGTCCAAGCAGGCAGCGCTGTCCGTCTCAGTCCAAGCAGGCAGCGCTGTCCGTCTCAGTCCTAGCAGGCAGCGCTGTCCGTCTCAGTCCTAGCAGGCAGCGCTGTCCGTCTCAGTCCTAGCAGGCAGCGCTGTCTGTCTCAGTCCTAGCAGGCAGCGCTGTCCGTCTCAGTCCTAGCAGGCAGCGCTGTCCGTCTCAGTCCTAGCAGGCAGCGCTGTCCGTCTGTCCTAGCAGGCAGCGCTGTCCGTCTCAGTCCTAGCAGGCAGCGCTGTCCGTCTCAGTCCTAGCAGGCAGCGCTGTCCGTCTCAGTCCTAGCAGGCAGCGCTGTCCGTCTCAGTCCTAGCAGGCAGCGCTGTCCGTCTCAGTCCTAGCAGGCAGCGGTGTCCGTCTCAGTCCTAGCAGGCAGCGCTGTCCGTCTCAGTCCTAGCAGGTAGCTGTGTCTCTGTCCAAGTCGCGGTAAGACACTGAACGATAGAATGTTCTCACTGATTAACTGGCATTTCCTGCGTCCAGAAACCAGAAGTGTGAGCGACGGAGGTTTCTACACCCTGCTGTTCACAATAGCAGCTTGGTGTAAAAGGGATATTTGAGTGCCAAGAATGTGAGATTATTAAAAGATATTGAAAACATCAGCCATAATCTGGTATTGTCCTCTTCAGGGAAGACTTCACAATAAAGGTTACTGTAGAGATTACAGCAGATCTTACTGTAGAGATTACAGCAGATCTTACTGTAGAGATTACAGTAGATCTTACTGTAGAGATTACAGCAGATCATACTGTAGAGATTACAGTAGATACAGACTGAAGGTTACTGTAGAGATTACAGCAGATCTTACTGTAGAGATTACAGCAGATCTTACTGTAGAGATTACAGCAGATATTACTGTAGAGATTACAGCAGATCTTACTGTAGAGATTACAGCAGATCTTACTGTAGAGATTACAGCAGATCTTACTGTAGAGATTACAGCAGATCCAGACTGAAGGTTACTGTAGAGATTACAGCAGATCTTACTGTAGAGATTACAGCAGATCTTACTGTAGAGATTACAGCAGATCTTACTGTAGAGATTACAGCAGATCTTACTGTAGAGATTACAGCAGATCTTACTGTAGAGATTACAGCAGATTTTACAGCAGATCAGACTGTAGAGATTACAGCAGATCTTACTGTAGAGATTACAGCAGATCTTACTGTAGAGATTACAGCAGATCTTACTGTAGAGATTACAGCAGATCTTACTGTAGAGATTACAGCAGATCTTACTGTAGAGATTACAGCAGATCTTACTGTAGAGATTACAGCAGATTTTACTGTAGAGATTACAGCAGATTTTACTGTAGAGATTACAGCAGATTTTACTGTAGAGATTACAGCAGATTTTACTGTAGAGATTACAGCAGATCCAGACTAAAGGTTACTGTAGAGATTACAGCAGATGGTCTCCATAGTGATATCTCCTGGTATGTAGCTGGGGGGGCTGGTCTCCATAGTGATATCTCCTGTTATGTAGCTGGGGGGGGGGGCTGGTCTCCATAGTGATATCTCCTGTTATATAGCTGGGGGGGGGGCTGGTTTGTCTCAGGGCCTCGATGTTTATCGTGTTGCAGTGAATAAAACCCAGGGTGTTTCCCAAATTGAACCCTATTCCCTTCTTCCCTGCACTATAAAGACCTATTCCCATAGGGCTCTGGTCTAAAGTAGTGCACTATAAAGACCTATTCCCATAGGGCTCTGGTCTAAAGTAGTGCACTATAAAGACCTATTCCCATAGGACTCTGGTCTAAAGTAGTGCACTATAAAGACCTATTCCCATAGGGCTCTGGTCTAAAGTAGTGCACTATAAAGACCTATTCCCATAGGGCTCTGGTCTAAAGTAGTGCACTATAAAGACCTATTCCCATAGGGCTCTGGTCTAAAGTAGTGCACTATAAAGACCTATTCCCATATGGCTCTGGTCTAAAGTAGTGCACTATAAAGACCTATTCCCATAGGGCTCTGGTCTAAAGTAGTGCACTATAAAGACCTATTCCCATAGGGCTCTGGTCTAAAGTAGTGCACTATAAAGGGAATAGGGGGCCATTTGGATCAGGATGAAGAATAGGTCTCAACAGGAAATACTTCACACACCGCTTCCTTCAACTAGAATAAAAACAGACAGAAAGACAGAGAGGTTTCCTGAACCATCAGCCCTGTAACATTCAGCCTGCTAAGAGAGGTTTCCTGAACCATCAGCCCTGTACGGACTAACATTCAGCCTGCTAAGAGAGGTTTCCTGAACCACCAGCCCTGTAACATTCAGCCTGCTAAGAGAGGTTTCCTGAACCATCAGCCCTGTACGGACTAACATTCAGCCTGCTAAGAGAGGTTTCCTGAACCATCAGCCTGTAACATTCAGCCTGCTAAGAGAGGTTTCCTAAACCATCAGCCCTGTAACATTCAGCCTGCTAAGAGAGGTTTCCTGAACCACCAGCCCTGTAACATTCAGCCTGCTAAGAGAGGTTTCCTGAACCATCAGCCCTGTAACATTCAGCCTGCTAAGAGAGGTTTCCTGAACCATCAGCCCTGTAACATTCAGCCTGCTAAGGGAGGTTTCCTGAACCATCAGCCCTGTAACATTCAGCCTGCTAAGAGAGGTTTCCTGAACCATCAGCCCTGTAACATTCAGCCTGCTAAGAGAGGTTTCCTGAACCATCAGCCCTGTAACATTCAGCCTGCTAAGAGAGGTTTCCTGAACCATCAGCCCTGTAACATTCAGCCTGCTAAGAGAGGTTTCCTGAACCATCAGCCCTGTAACATTCAGCCTGCTAAGAGAGATTTCCTGAACCATCAGCCCTGTACAGACTAACATTCAGCCTGCTAAGGGAGGTTTCCTGAACCATCAGCCCTGTAACATTCAGCCTGCTAAGAGAGGTTTCCTGAACCACCAGCCCTGTAACATTCAGCCTGCTAAGAGAGGTTTCCTGAACCATCAGCCCTGTAACATTCAGCCTGCTAAGAGAGATTTCCTGAACCATCAGCCCTGTACAGACTAACATTCAGCCTGCTAAGAGAGGTTTCCTGAACCATCAGCCCTGTACGGACTAACATTCAGCCTGCTAAGAGAGGTTTCCTAAACCATCAGCCCTGTAACATTCAGCCTGCTAAGAGAGGTTTCCTGAACCATCAGCCCTGTAACATTCAGCCTGCTAAGAGAGGTTTCCTGAACCATCAGCCCTGTAACATTCAGCCTGCTAAGAGAGGTTTCCTGAACCATCAGCCCTGTAACATTCAGCCTGCTAAGAGAGGTTTCCGGAACCATCAGCCCTGTAACATTCAGCCTGCTAAGAGAGGTTTCCTGAACCATCAGCCCTGTACGGACTGTAACATTCAGCCTGCTAAGAGAGGTTTCCTGAACCATCAGCCCTGTAACATTCAGCCTGCTAAGAGAGATTTCCTGAACCATCAGCCCTGTAACATTCAGCCTGCTAAGAGATATTTCCTAAACCATCAGCCCTGTACGGACTAACATTCAGCCTGCTAAGAGAGGTTTCCTAAACCATCAGCCCTGTAACATTCAGCCTGCTAAGGGAGGTTTCCTAAACCATCAGCCCTGTACAGACTAACATTCAGCCTGCTAAGAGAGGTTTCCTAAATCATCAGCCCTGTAACATTCAGCCTGCTAAGAGAGGTTTCCTGAACCATCAGCCCTGTAACATTCAGCCTGCTAAGAGAGCTTTCCTAAACCACCAGCCCTGTACAGACTAACATTCAGCCTGCTAAGAGAGGTTTCCTGAACCATCAGCCCTGTAACATTCAGCCTGCTAAGAGAGGTTTCCTAAACCATCAGCCCTGTAACATTCAGCCTGCTAAGAGAGGTTTCCTGAACCATCAGCCCTGTAACATTCAGCCTGCTAAGAGAGGTTTCCTGAACCATCAGCCCTGTACGGACTGTAACATTCAGCCTGCTAAGAGAGGTTTCCTGAACCATCAGCCTGTAACATTCAGCCTGCTAAGAGAGGTTTCCTGAACCATCAGCCCTGTACGGACTAACATTCAGCCTGCTAAGAGAGGTTTCCTGAACCATCAGCCCTGTAACATTCAGCCTGCTAAGAGAGGTTTCCTGAACCATCAGCCTGTAACATTCAGCCTGCTAAGAGAGGTTTCCTGAACCATCAGCCCTGTAACATTCAGCCTGCTAAGAGAGGTTTCCTGAACCATCAGCCCTGTAACATTCAGCCTGCTAAGAGAGGTTTCCTAAACCATCAGCCCTGTAACATTCAGCCTGCTAAGAGAGGTTTCCTGAACCATCAGCCCTGTACGGACTGTAACATTCAGCCTGCTAAGAGAGGTTTCCTGAACCATCAGCCTGTAACATTCAGCCTGCTAAGAGAGGTTTCCTGAACCATCAGCCCTGTAACATTCAGCCTGCTAAGAGAGGTTTCCTAAACCATCAGCCCTGTACGGACTAACATTCAGCCTGCTAAGAGAGGTTTCCTGAACCATCAGCCCTGTAACATTCAGCCTGCTAAGAGAGGTTTCCTGAACCATCAGCCCTGTAACATTCAGCCTGCTAAGAGAGGTTTCCTAAACCATCAGCCCTGTAACATTCAGCCTGCTAAGAGAGGTTTCCTAAACCATCAGCCCTGTAACATTCAGCCTGCTAAGAGAGGTTTCCTAAACCATCAGCCCTGTAACATTCAGCCTGCTAAGAGAGGTTTCCTGAACCATCAGCCCTGTAACATTCAGCCTGCTAAGAGAGGTTTCCTGAACCATCAGCCCTGTAACATTCAGCCTGCTAAGAGATATTTCCTAAACCATCAGCCCTGTACGGACTAACATTCAGCCTGCTAAGAGAGGTTTCCTAAACCATCAGCCCTGTACAGACTAACATTCAGCCTGCTAAGAGAGGTTTCCTGAACCATCAGCCCTGTACAGACTAACATTCAGCCTGCTAAGAGAGGTTTCCTGAACCATCAGCCCTGTACGGACTGTAACATTCAGCCTGCTAAGAGAGGTTTCCTGAACCATCAGCCCTGTACGGACTGTAACATTCAGCCTGCTAAGAGAGGTTTCCTGAACCATCAGCCTGTAACATTCAGCCTGCTAAGAGAGGTTTCCTAAACCATCAGCCCTGTAACATTCAGCCTGCTAAGAGAGGTTTCCTGAACCATCAGCCCTGTAACATTCAGCCTGCTAAGAGAGGTTTCCTGAACCATCAGCCCTGTAACATTCAGCCTGCTAAGAGAGGTTTCCTAAACCATCAGCCCTGTAACATTCAGCCTGCTAAGAGAGGTTTCCTGAACCATCAGCCTGTAACATTCAGCCTGCTAAGAGAGGTTTCCTAAACCATCAGCCCTGTAACATTCAGCCTGCTAAGAGAGGTTTCCTGAACCATCAGCCCTGTACGGACTGTAACATTCAGCCTGCTAAGAGAGGTTTCCTGAACCATCAGCCTGTAACATTCAGCCTGCTAAGAGAGGTTTCCTGAACCATCAGCCCTGTAACATTCAGCCTGCTAAGAGAGGTTTCCTGAACCATCAGCCCTGTAACATTCAGCCTGCTAAGGGAGGTTTCCTGAACCATCAGCCCTGTAACATTCAGCCTGCTAAGGGAGGTTTCCTAAACCATCAGCCCTGTAACATTCAGCCTGCTAAGAGAGGTTTCCTAAACCATCAGCCTGTAACA
>NC_088409.1:3312506-3325006 GCF_034236695.1 Oncorhynchus nerka | reverse complement strand
CTGAGGAACAGACGTCCATCTACAGGAGAGGAGACTGATACTGTATCTGATGAGGAACAGAACGTCCATCTACAGGAGAGGAGACTGATACTGTATCTGATGAGGAACAGAACGTCCATCAACAGGAGAGGAGACTGATACTGTATCTGATGAGGAACAGAACGACCATCTACAGGAGAGGAGACTGATACTGTATCTGATGAGGAACAGAACGTCCATCAACAGGAGAGGAGACTGATACTGTATCTGATGAGGAACAGAACGACCATCTACAGGAGAGGAGACTGATACTGTATCTGATGAGGAACAGAACGTCCATCTACAGGAGAGGAGACTGATACTGTATCTGATGAGGAACAGAACGTCCATCAACAGGAGAGGAGACTGATACTGTATCTGATGAGGAACAGAACGTCCATCTACAGGAGAGGAGACTGATACTGTATCCGATGAGCTGAGGAACAGACGTCCATCTACAGGAGAGGAGACTGATACTGTATCTGATGAGGAACAGAACGACCATCTACAGAAGAGGAGCCTGATACTGTATCTGATGAGGAACAGAACGACCATCAACAGGAGAGGAGACTGATACTGTATCTGATGAGGAACAGAACGACCAACAGGAGAGGAGACTGATACTGTATCTGATGAGGAACAGACGACCATCTACAGGAGAGGAGACTGATACTGTATCTGATGAGGAACAGAACGTCCATCTACAGGAGAGGAGACTGATACTGTATCTGATGAGGAACAGAACATCCATCTACAGGAGAGGAGACTGATACTGTATCTGATGAGGAACAGAACGACCATCTACAGGAGAGGAGACTGATACTGTATCTGATGAGGAACAGAACGTCCATCTACAGGAGAGGAGACTGATACTGTATCTGATGAGGAACAGAACGTCCATCTACAGGAGAGGAGACTGATACTGTATCCGATGAGCTGAGGAACAGACGTCCATCTACAGGAGAGGAGACTGATACTGTATCTGATGAGGAACAGAACGTCCATCTACAGGAGAGGAGACTGATACTGTATCTGATGAGGAACAGAACGTCCATCAACAGGAGAGGAGACTGATACTGTATCTGATGAGGAACAGAACGACCATCTACAGGAGAGGAGACTGATACTGTATCTGATGAGGAACAGAACGTCCATCAACAGGAGAGGAGACTGATACTGTATCTGATGAGGAACAGAACGACCATCTACAGGAGAGGAGACTGATACTGTATCTGATGAGGAACAGAACGTCCATCTACAGGAGAGGAGACTGATACTGTATCTGATGAGGAACAGAACGTCCATCAACAGGAGAGGAGACTGATACTGTATCTGATGAGGAACAGAACGTCCATCTACAGGAGAGGAGACTGATACTGTATCCGATGAGCTGAGGAACAGACGTCCATCTACAGGAGAGGAGACTGATACTGTATCTGATGAGGAACAGAACGACCATCTACAGAAGAGGAGCCTGATACTGTATCTGATGAGGAACAGAACGACCATCAACAGGAGAGGAGACTGATACTGTATCTGATGAGGAACAGAACGACCATCTACAGAAGAGGAGCCTGATGCTGTATCTGATGAGGAACAGAACGACCATCTACAGGAGAGGAGACTGATACTGTATCTGATGAGGAACAGAACGACCATCTACAGAAGAGGAGCCTGATACTGTATCTGATGAGGAACAGAACGACCATCAACAGGAGAGGAGACTGATACTGTATCTGATGAGGAACAGAACGACCATCTACAGGAGAGGAGACTGATACTGTATCTGATGAGGAACAGAACGTCCATCTACAGGAGAGGAGACTGATACTGTATCTGATGAGGAACAGAACGTCCATCTACAGGAGAGGAGACTGATACTGTATCCGATGAGCTGAGGAACAGACGTCCATCTACAGGAGAGGAGACTGATACTGTATCTGATGAGGAACAGAACGACCATCTACAGGAGAGGAGACTGATACTGTATCTGATGAGGAACAGAACGTCCATCTACAGGAGAGGAGACTGATACTGTATCTGATGAGGAACAGAACGTCCATCTACAGGAGAGGAGACTGATACTGTATCTGATGAGGAACAGAACGTCCATCTACAGGAGAGGAGACTGATACTGTATCTGATGAGGAACAGAACGTCCATCTACAGGAGAGGAGGCTGATACTGTATCTGATGAGGAACAGAACGACCATCAACAGGAGAGGAGACTGATACTGTATCTGATGAGGAACAGAACATCCATCAACAGGAAAGGAGACTGATACTGTATCTGATGAGGAACAGAACGTCCATCTACAGGAGAGGAGACTGATACTGTATCTGATGAGGAACAGAACGACCATCAACAGGAGAGGAGACTGATACTGTATCCGATGAGCTGAGGAACAGAACGACCATCAACAGGAGAGGAGACTGATACTGTATCTGATGAGGAACAGAACGACCATCAACAGGAGAGGAGACTGATACTGTATCTGATGAGGAACAGAACGACCATCAACAGGAGAGGAGACTGATACTGTATCTGATGAGGAACAGAACGACCATCAACAGGAGAGGAGACTGATACTGTATCTGATGAGGAACAGAACGACCATCAACAGGAGAGGAGACTGATACTGTATCTGATGAGGAACAGAACGTCCATCAACAGGAGAGGAGACTGATGCTGTATCTGATGAGGAACAGAACGACCATCAACAGGAGAGGAGACTGATACTGTATCTGATGAGGAACAGAACGACCATCAACAGGAGAGGAGACTGATACTGTATCTGATGAGCTGAGGAACACGTCTCTAGAAACTCACTTGGCTCAGAGTCACAGGCTGAGCTCCAAACTGCAGACTGTGAAGATCATTGAGTTCATTCCAGGCATGTCTGGACCATTGTGGTCCCGGCCAGGCTTCGGCCCACGGACCCTTGTGGTCCCGGACCAGATCATTGTGGTCCCGGGCCAGGCGACCAGGCATGGTCCCGGCCAGGCTGACCCACGGACCATGTGGTCCCGGAACGCCATCTACCCACGGACCCTTGTGGTCCCGGGCCAGGCTTCGGCCCACAGACCATTGTGGTCCCGGGCCAGGCTTCGGCCCACGGACCCTTGTGGTCCCGGGCCAGGCTTCGGCCCACGGACCCCTTGTGGTCCCGGGCCAGACTTCGGCCCACGGACCCTTGTGGTCCTGGCCAGGCTTCGGCCCACAGACCCTTGTGGTCCTAGCAAAGCACACGTGAAGCCACAGCCTGTTGTTGCAGCTTAGCCACTACATTTTCTATCCATACATCAAAGTTACAGGTGTAGTTTCCCCCCCCGGTCTAGTCTGTTACAGGTGTAGTTTAGCCCCCCTGGTCTAGTCTGTTACAGGTGTAGTTTAGCCCCCCGGTCTAGTCTGTTACAGGTGTAGTTTAGCCCCAACAGGTCTAGTCTGTTACAGGTGTAGTTTACCCCCGGTCTAGTCTGTTACAGGTGTAGTTTAGCCCCCTGGTCTAGTCTGTTACAGGTGTAGTTTAGCCCCCTGGTCTAGTCTGTTACAGGTGTAGTTTACCCCCCGGTCTAGTCTGTTACAGGTGTAGTTTACCCCCTGGTCTAGTCTGTTACAGGTGTAGTTTCTACTGTTACAGGTGTAGTTTACTCCCCCGGACTAGTCTGTTACCCCCTGGTCTAGTCTGTTACAGGTGTAGTTTATCCCCCAGGTCTAGTCTGTTACAGGTGTAGTTTTACCCCCTGGTCTAGTCTGTTACAGGTGTAGTTTACCCCCCGGTCTAGTTTACCCCCCTGGTCTAGTCTGTTACAGGTGTAGTTTTACCCCCTGGTCTAGTCTGTTACAGGTGTAGTTTATCCCCCCCGGTCTAGTCTGTTACAGGTGTAGTTTACCCCCGGTCTAGTTTACCCCCCTGGTGTAGTCTGTTACAGGTGTAGTTTACCCCCCGGTCTAGTCTGTTACAGGTGTAGTTTACCCCCCTGGTCTAGTCTGTTACAGGTGTAGTTTAGCCCCCTGGTCTAGTCTGTTACAGGTGTAGTTTACCCCCTGGTCTAGTCTGTTACAGGTGTAGTTTACCCCCTGGTCTAGTCTGTTACAGGTGTAGTTTACCCCCCCCGGTCTAGTCTGTTACAGGTGTAGTTTACCCCCCTGGTCTAGTCTGTTACAGGTGTAGTTTACCCCCTGGTCTAGTCTGTTACAGGTGTAGTTTACCCCCTGGTCTAGTCTGTTACAGGTGTAGTTTACCCCCCTGGTCTAGTCTGTTACAGGTGTTTTAGCCCTGGTCTAGGTGGTGTAGTTTACCCCCCTGTCTAGTCTGTTACAGGTGTAGTTTACCCCCCGGTCTAGTCTGTTACAGGTGTAGTTTACCCCCCTGTCACAGGTGTAGTTTACCCCCCCGGTCTAGTCTGTTACAGGTGTAGTTTACCCCCCCTGGTCTAGTCTGTTACAGGTGTAGTTTACCCCCTGGTCTAGTCTGTTACAGGTGTAGTTTACCCCCTGGTCTAGTCTGTTACAGGTGTAGTTTACCCCCCGTCTGTTACAGGTGTAGTTTATCCCCCCCAGTCTAGTCTGTTACAGGTGTAGTTTATCCCCCCCAGTCTAGTCTGTTACAGGTGTAGTTTACCCCCTGGTCTAGTCTGTTACAGGTGTAGTTTACCCCCTGGTCTAGTCTGTTACAGGTGTAGTTTAGCCCCCGGTCTAGTCTGTTACAGGTGTAGTTTATCCCCCTGTCTAGTCTGTTACAGGTGTAGTTTACCCCCCTGGTCTAGTCTGTTACAGGTGTAGTTTACCCCCCCCGGTCTAGTCTGTTACAGGTGTAGTTTATCCCCCCCGGTCTAGTCTGTTACAGGTGTAGTTTATCCCCCCCCCCCGGTCTAGTCTGTTACAGGTGTAGTTTACCCCCTGGTCTAGTCTGTTACAGGTGTAGTTTTACCCCTGGTCTAGTCTGTTACAGGTGTAGTTTACCCCCCTGGTCTAGTCTGTTACAGGTGTAGTTTACCCCCCGGTCTAGTCTGTTACAGGTGTAGTTTACCCCCCGGTCTAGTCTGTTACAGGTGTAGTTTATCCCCCCGGTCTAGTCTGTTACAGGTGTAGTTTATCCCCCCGGTCTAGTCTGTTACAGGTGTAGTTTACCCCCCTGGTCTAGTCTGTTACAGGTGTAGTTTACCCCCTGGTCTAGTCTGTTACAGGTGTAGTTTACCCCCTGGTCTAGTCTGTTACAGGTGTAGTTTACCCCCTGGTCTAGTCTGTTACAGGTGTAGTTTACCCCCCGGTCTAGTCTGTTACAGGTGTAGTTTACCCCCCGGTCTGTCACAGGTGTAGTTTATCCTCCCCCCCCGTCTAGTCTGTTACAGGTGTAGTTTACCCCCCCGGTCTAGTCTGTTACAGGTGTAGTTTACCCCCCCGGTCTAGTCTGTTACAGGTGTAGTTTACCCCCCTGGTCTAGTCTGTTACAGGTGTAGTTTACCCCCCCGGTCTAGTCTGTTTACCCCCCCGGTCTAGTCTGTTACAGGTGTAGTTTATCCCCCCGGTCTAGTCTGTTACAGGTGTAGTTTACCCCCTGGTCTAGTCTGTTACAGGTGTAGTTTACCCCCCCCGGTCTAGTCTGTTACAGGTGTAGTTTATCCCCCTGTCTAGTCTGTTACAGGTGTAGTTTACCCCCTGGTCTAGTCTGTTACAGGTGTAGTTTACCCCCCCGGTCTAGTCTGTTACAGGTGTAGTTTAGCCCCCCTGGTCTAGTCTGTTACAGGTGTAGTTTACCCCCCCCGGTCTAGTCTGTTACAGGTGTAGTTTACCCCCCCCGGTCTAGTCTGTTACAGGTGTAGTTTACCCCCCCCGGTCTAGTCTGTTACAGGTGTAGTTTACCCCCTGGTCTAGTCTGTTACAGGTGTAGTTTACCCCCCTGGTCTAGTCTGTTACAGGTGTAGTTTACCCCCCCGGTCTAGTCTGTTACAGGTGTAGTTTATCCCCCTGGTCTAGTCTGTTACAGGTGTAGTTTACCCCCCCTGTCTAGTCTGTTAAGGTGTAGTTTACCCCCTGGTCTAGTCTGTTACAGGTGTAGTTTTACCCCCTGGTCTAGTCTGTTACAGGTGTAGTTTACCCCCCGGTCTAGTCTGTTACAGGTGTAGTTTACCCCCTGGTCTAGTCTGTTACAGGTGTAGTTTACCCCCCCGGTCTAGTCTGTTACAGGTGTAGTTTACCCCCTGGTCTAGTCTGTTACAGGTGTAGTTTATCCCCCCCCCGGTCTAGTCTGTTAAAGGTGTAGTTTACCCCCCAGGTCTAGTCTGTTACAGGTGTAGTTTACCCCCCTAGGTCTAGTCTGTTACAGGTGTAGTTTACCCCCCGGTCTAGTCTGTTACAGGTGTAGTTTACCCCCCTGGTCTAGTCTGTTACAGGTGTAGTTTACCCCCTGGTCTAGTCTGTTACAGGTGTAGTTTACCCCCCTGGTCTAGTCTGTTACAGGTGTAGTTTATCCCTCCTGGTCTAGTCTGTTACAGGTGTAGTTCCCCCCTAGTCTAGTCTGTTACAGGTGTAGTTTTTCCCCCTGGTCTAGTCTGTTACAGGTGTAGTTTTTCCCCCTGGTCTAGTCTGTTACAGGTGTAGTTTACCCCTCCTGGTCTAGTCTGTTACAGGTGTAGTTCCCCCCCCGGTCTAGTCTGTTACAGGTGTAGTTTCCCCCCCTATTCTGTTACATACCAGTGAACTCAAAGCACTCCCAAGCAGACATCCGCTGTCATACTGTATATGGAGAGAAGGGGAGATGGAATCTGATGGCGTTTAGCCTTTGACCTGGGCTCTGTGCAGCATTTGAAGAGTCTTTAAGTGCTGCAGTGTGTGTGGGGGAGAGGCTGCAGGCTCAGGGCGAGGACTGACCGGGCTCCACAGGCCTCCTAGTGATGCTAAGCAGCTGTTGTATGGGATCGGTCACCAAGAGGCCGACAAACACAGCTAGCATCCCAAACAGCACCATCTTCCCTATATAGGGCACTAGATAGCACCCTATACAGTCTATCCCAGCCAGGAACAACACCCTCCCAGCTACAGTCTATCCCAGCTACAGTCTATCCCCAGCTACAGTCTATCCCAGACAGGAACAACACCCTCCCAGCTACAGTCTATCCCAGCCAGGAGCAACACCCTCCCAGCTACAGTCTATCCCAGCCAGGAGCAAGACCCTCCCAGCTACAGTCTATCCCAGCCAGGAGCAAGACCCTCCCAGCTACAGTCTATCCCAGCTGCAGTCTATCCCAGCTACAGTCTATTATCCCAGCTACAGTCTATCCCAGCCAGGAACAAGACCCTCCCAGCTACAGTCTATCCCAGCTACAGTCTATCCCAGCCAGGAACAACACCCTCCCAGCTACAGTCTATCCCAGCCAGGAACAAGACCCTCCCAGCTACAGTCTATCCCAGCCAGGAACAAGACCCTCCCAGCTACAGTCTATCCCAGCTACAGTCTATCCCAGCCAGGAACAAGACCCTCCCAGCTACAGTCTATCCCAGCCAGGAACAAGACCCTCCCAGCTACAGTCTATCCCAGCTACAGTCTATCCCAGCCAGTAACAAGACCCTCCCAGCTACAGTCTATCCCAGCTACAGTCTATCCCAGCCAGGAACAAGATCCTCCCAGCTACAGTCTATCCCAGCCAGGAACAAGACTCTCCCAGCTACAGTCTATCCCAGTCAGTAACAACACCCTCCCAGCTACAGTCTATCCCAGCTACAGTCTATCCCAGCCAGGAACAAGACCCTCCCAGCTACAGTCTATCCCAGCCAGGAGCAAGACCCTCCCAGCTACAGTCTATCCCAGCAAGGAACAACACCCTCCCAGCTACAGTCTATCCCAGCCAGTAACAAGACCCTCCCAGCTACAGTCTATCCCAGCCAGGAACAAGATCCTCCCAGCTACAGTCTATCCCAGCTACAGTCTATCCCAGCCAGGAACAACACCCTCCCAGCTACGATCCTCCCAGCTACAGTCTATCCCAGCTACAGTCTATCCCAGCCAGGAACAAGACTCTCCCAGCTACAGTCTATCCCAGTCAGTAACAACACCCTCCCAGCTACAGTCTATCCCAGCTACAGTCTATCCCAGCTACAGTCTATCCCAGCCAGTAACAACACCCTCCCAGCTACAGTCTATCCCAGCCAGGAACAACACTCTCCCAGCTACAGTCTATCCCAGCTAGGAACAACACTCTCCCAGCTACAGTCAATCCCAGTCAGTAACAACACCCTCCCAGCTACAGTCTATCCCAGCTACAGTCTATCCCAGCTACAGTCTATCCCAGCCAGTAACAACACCCTCCCAGCTACAGTCTATTCCAGCCAGGAACAACACTCTCCCAGCTACAGTCTATCCCAGCTACAGTCTATCCCAGCCAGTAACAACACCCTCCCTGCTACAGTCTATCCCAGCTACAGTCTATCCCAGCTACAGTCTATCCCAGCCAGGAACAACACCCTCCCAGCTACAGTCTATCCCAGCTACAGTCTATCCCAGCCAGGAACAACACCCTCCCAGCTACAGTCTATCCCAGCTACAGTCTATCCCAGCCAGGAACAACACCCTCCCAGCTACAGTCTATCCCAGCCAGGAACAAGACCCTCCCTGCTACAGTCTATCCCAGCTACAGTCTATCCCAGCCAGGAACAACAAGCTGTGGCTTCACGTGTGCTTGGCCAGGACCACAAGGGTCCGTGGGCTGAAGCCTGGCCGGGACCATAAAATTGATCAAATCATTTATACCCCATAATGACAAAGCAAAAAGAGGTTTTTAGAGAAAAAAATGTAATATCACATTTACATAAGTATTCAGACCCGTTATTCAGTACTTTGTGGAAGCACCTTTGGCAGTGATTACAGCCCTGAGTCTTCTTGGGTATGACGCTACAAGCTTGGCACACCTGTATTTGGGGAGTTTCTCCGATTTTTCCCTGCAGATCCTCTCAAGATCTGTCAGGTTGGATGGGGAGCATCACTGCACAGCTATTTTCAGGTCTCTCCAGAGATGTTTAGATCGGGTTCAAGTCCGGGCTCTGGCTGGGCCACTCAAGGACATTCGGAGGCTTGTACCGATGCCACTCCTGTGTTGCTGTGTGCTTAGGGTCATTGTCCTGTTGGAAGGTGAACCTTTGTCCCAGTTTGAGGTCCTGAGCGCTGTGGAGCAGGTTTTCATTAAGTAACTCTGTACTTTGCTCTGTTCATCTTTGCTCCGTTCATCTTTGCCTCGATCCTGACTAGTCTCCCAGTCCCTGCCACTGAAAAACATCCCACCAGCATGACAAAAAATGTCAAAACAACGTTCAAAACAACACGATGAGGAAAGATGAATAGTTTAACTACTGGATGACTATATTCAGGCATGAAGTAGGCTGTAATATTTGTGGCATAGTTTTCCTAATATATCACACATAAGCCATTTGGGGTTTACTACCTTTTTATTTGTGCGTGTTTATTGTTCAGAAATGTGGTGGGTCGTCTCTTCGTTTCTCAGCGCTTTATCCTGCTGACTGTTCCAAATGTCCCAACTGAATTTGGTAAAAGGGCTTTTATGTCCTCTGCGCCATCGTCTTGGAACGCCTTACAAAATACTTTTTAAACTGGAAGAACTTGTCCCCGATTGGTGTTTTTAAATCACGGATGAAGGATTTTGAGGCCGATTCCCTGACCTGACAATGTTTTTAATTTGCTGTTTTATACTCTTGTGAATTCAATGGTTTTTACTAGATTACTTGTAGTTTTTCATGTTTTTTCATGTTTTCATGTTGTCTGTCTGTAATTTTGTTTTTTATCTCGGCCAGGACGCTCTTGAAACAGAGATTTTAAATCTCAATGAGCCCTTCCTGGTTAAATAGGTAAAGGTAAAATAATAATTTAATACATTAACCTAAGCAGCGTTTAAATTCTTCTTGTCCTTCCTTCTGACCTATCAACTCTTTCCCCCCCCCGCATAACTCAGCCCTTTAACTCTACAGAGTCTGAGAAGGAACCTCTGAAAGCTCAGTGTGACTATTTCCACAGCAGGACTAGCCTATATGTTTGTTATACAAACACAATAACACACGGAGAAGCTCATAACCGCCGTGCCTGGATGGAACTCTGTCTGGCGGCTGTTGCTAAGCAGCGAGAGCTCCGTGGGCGAATAGAGAATGTCAGAGAGAAGTGAAAGCTCTAGAACGTTGTGGATGAATGTGCTGCTGGATTCTATAGAGCAGTGGTCACCAACTGGTCCATCGCCAAGACATTCCCTAGTGGATCGTCTAACTTTTCTATAGAGAAAAACTCAATAAAGCCTCGTGTATCTATTTCTATTTTATTCCTCTGGGGCTTCGTCCTCATTGTGGTTTTACAGACGTGTTTATTAATACGTCTTATGTACTCACTTTATTTGAATATTTATGAAATGTATATTGTTATATTCGGAGGCACTTATGTGTTTTTCCTTGGCCTCCAACCCCTTTCGATGAGTGGAACGGATGTGGGCGGGGCTAGGTCTATATAAGGGTACTATTTTTATTTTAATTTTTTTTTAAATCACAACATTTCTGACGAAGGCCTTGAGGCCGATACGTAAAGCTTATTAAAGATCAGTGACACTATCAAGACCAGTGATGCGGTTTCCTTTTTCATTCCTCTGGGGCTGTTGGCGGTAGGGTGCACCTGATTTAAACTGCCCTGCGCGCCGGGGAGGCAACCGGTTCCCATTTTGAATAATTTGACGTGTCTGAAGGTACAAACTCTGCCTTCCTGAACTAAATCAAGCGCTCTATTGGCCTCCCGCTGGCCAATCGGATGGCTCAGATGACCGTATGCGCAGTAAATTGAATCTGTGAGATTTCAAAATGTTTAAAACCATGACTAGAGAGAGACCGTCAACGAATACAAAGAGTTGCTGTTGTTATGCGTTCATGTTTCAGTTCTTACTCAGCAGTCAACACGCACCTTCGTCCTCCTCCCACTCAGAGCTGTCAACACGCACCTTCGTCCTCCTCCCACTCAGAGCTGTCAACACGCGCCTTCGTCCTCCTCCCACTCAGAGCTGTCAACACGCACCTTCGTCCTCCTCCCACTCAGAGCTGTCAACACGTGCCTTCGTCCTCCTCCCACTCAGAGCTGTCAACACGCACCTTCGTCCTCCTCCCACTCAGAGCTGTCAACACGTGCCTTTGTCCTCCTCCCACTCAGAGCTGTCAACACGTGCCTTCATCCTCCTTCTCCTCAGAGCTGTCAACACGTGCCTTCATCCTCCTCCCACTCAGAGCTGTCAACACGCACCTTCGTCCTCATCCCACTCAGAGCTGTCAACACGTGCCTTCGTCCTCCTTCCACTCAGAGCTGTCAACACGTGCCTTCATCCTCCTCCCCTCAGAGCTGTCAACACGTGCCTTCGTCCTCCTCCCACTCAGAGCTGTCAACACGCACCTTCGTCCTCATCCCACTCAGAGCTGTCAACACGTGCCTTCGTCCTCCTTCCACTCAGAGCTGTCAACACGCACCTTCGTCCTCCTCCCACTCAGAGCTGTCAACACGTGCCTTCGTCCTCCTCCCACTCAGAGCTGTCAACACGTGCCTTCGTCCTCCTCCCACTCAGAGCTGTCAACACGTGCCTTCGTCCTCCTCCCACTCAGAGCTGTCAACACGTGCCTTCGTCCTCCTTCCACTCAGAGCTGTCAACACGCACCTTCGTCCTTCTTCTCCTCAGAGCTGTCAACACGTGCCTTCGTCCTCCTCCCACTCAGAGCTGTCAACACGCACCTTCGTCCTCCTCCCACTCAGAGCAGTCAACACGTGCCTTTGTCCTCCTCCCACTCAGAGCTGTCAACACGTGCCTTCGTCCTCCTTCCACTCAGAGCTGTCAACACGCACCTTCGTCCTTCTTCTCCTCAGAGCTGTCAACGTGCCTTCGTCCTCCTCCCACTCAGAGCTGTCAACACGCACCTTCGTCCTCCTCCCACTCAGAGCAGTCAACACGTGCCTTCGTCCTCCTTCCACTCAGAGCAGTCAACACGTGCCTTCGTCCTCCTTCCACTCAGAGCTGTCAACACGCACCTTCGTCCTCCTCCCACTCAGAGCTGTCAACACGCACCTTCGTCCTCCTCCCACTCAGAGCTGTCAACACGTGCCTTCGTCCTCCTTCCACTCAGAGCTGTCAACACGTGCCTTCGTCCTCCTCCCACTCAGAGCTGTCAACACGCACCTTCGTCCTCCTTCCACTCAGAGCTGTCAACACGCACCTTCGTCCTCCTCCCACTCAGAGCTGTCAACACGCACCTTCGTCCTCCTCCCACTCAGAGCTGTCAACACGTGCCTTCGTCCATCTTCCACTCAGCCAGCATCATTGGAGGAACGGGAGAATGGAGGGATGTTGAGAGGCGGACCCTAACATGGCCAGCGTCATTGGTGGAAAGGGAGAATGGAGGAATGTTGAGAGGCGGACCCTAACATGGCCAGCGTCATTGGTGGAAAGGGAGAATGGAG
>NC_088409.1:3262754-3312406 GCF_034236695.1 Oncorhynchus nerka | reverse complement strand
GTGACATGTGGTCAGGATGATGCTACATGTGGTCAGGTGATGTGGTCAGATTGATGTGGTCAATTGATGTGGTCAGGCTGATTTGACATGTGGTCAGGTTGATGTGACATGTGGTCAGGTTGATGTGACATGTGGTCAGGCTGATGCTAGGCATGCCACATGGGTCAGGTTGATGTGACATGTGGTCAGGTTTGATGCTACATGTGGTCAGGTTGATGTGACATGTGGTCAGGTTGATGCTGACATGTGGTCAGGTTGATGTGACATGTGGTCAGGTGATGCCACATGTGGTCAGGCTGATGCTACATGGTCAGGTTGATGCTACATGTGGTCAGGGTGATGCGCTCAGGCTGATGTGACATGTGTCAGGCTGATGCTACATGGTCAGGTTGATGTGGTCAGGTTGATGTGACATGTGGTCAGGTTGTGACATGTGGTCAGGGTGATGGTCAGGATGATGGTTAGGTTGATGTGCTCAGGGTGATGCTACATGTGGTCAGGTTGATGTGGTCAGATTGATGTGGTCAATTGATGTGGTCAGATTGATGTGGTCAGTTGATTTGACATGGGTCAGGTTGATGTGACATGTGGTCAGGTTGATGTGACATGTGGTCAGGGTGATGTGACGTGGTCAGGTTGATGTGGTCAGGTGATGCCACATGTGGTCAGGTTGATGTGGTCAGGTTGATGTGGTCAGGTTGATATGACATGTGGTCAGGATGATGTGCTCAGGGTGATGTGGTCAGATTGATGTGGTCAATTGATGTGGTCAGATTGATGTGGTCAGGTTGATGTGGCATGTGGTCAGGGTGATGTGGTCAGGTGATGCTACATGTGGTCAGGTGATGTGGTCACATGTGGTCAGGTTGATGTGGTCAGGTTGATGTGGTCAGGTTGATTTGACATGTGGTCAGGTTGATGTGACATGTGGTCAGGTTGATGCTACATGTGGTCAGGCTTGATGCCACGGTCAGGCTGACAGGTCATGATGTGCTCAGGTTGATGTGACATGTGGTCAGGTTGATGCTACATGTGGTCAGGTTGATGTGACATGTGGTCAGGTTGATGTGACATGTGGTCAGGCTGATGTGACATGTGGTCAGGGTGATGTGGTCAGGATGATGTGGTCAGGTTGATGTGCCAGGTGAAGCTACATGTGGTCAGGTTGATGTGGTCAGATTGATGTGGTCAATTGATGTGGTCAGATTGATGTGGTCAGGTTGATTTGACATGTGGTCAGGTTGATGTGACATGTGGTCAGGTTGATGTGACATGTGGTCAGGTTGATGTGACATGTGGTCAGATTGATGTGGTCAGGTTGATTTGACATGTGGTCAGGTTGATGTGACATGTGGTCAGGTTGATGTGACATGTGGTCAGGGTGATGTGGTCAGGTGATGTGGTCAGGGTGATGCTACATGTGGTCAGGTTGATGTGGTCAGGTGATGTGACATGTGGTCAGGTTGATGTGGTCAGGGTGATGTGGTCAGGTGATGTGGTCAGGTGATGGGTCAGGTTGATGTGGTCAGGCTGATGTGGTCAGGTTGATGTGACATCAGGTTGATGTGACATGTGGTCAGGTGATGTGACATGTGGTCAGGTTGATGTGGTCAGGGGATGTGGTCAGGTTGATGTGGTCAGGTTGATGTGACATGTGGTCAGGTGATGTGACATGTGGTCAGGTTGATGTGGTCAGGTGATGTGACATGTGGTCAGGCTGATGTGGTCAGGTGATGTGACATGTGGTCAGGTTGATGTGGTCAGGGTGATGTGGTCAGGCTGATGTGGTCAGGTGATGTGACATGTGGTCAGGGTGATGTGGTCAGGTGATGTGGTCAGGTGATGTGACATGTGGTCAGGCTGATGGGTCAGGTGATGTGGTCAGGTGATGTGGTCAGGGTGATGTGGTCATGTGGTCAGGTGATGTGGTCAGGGTGATGTGGTCAGGGTGATGCTACATGTGGTCAGGCTGATGTGGTCAGGTGATGTGGTCAGGTGATGATGGTCATGATGTGGTCAGGTGATGTGGTCAGGGTGATGGGTCAGGATGATGTGACATGTGGTCAGGTTGATGTGGTCAGGGTGATGTGGTCAGGGTGATGTGGTCAGGTGATGATGTGGTCAGGTTGGTGTGGTCAGGTGATGTGGTCAGGATGATGTGTGATGTGGTCAGGTGATGTGGTCAGGGTGATGTGGTCAGGTGATGTGGTCAGGTGATGTGGTCAGGTGATGTGGTCAGGTGATGTGACATGTGGTCAGGCTGATGTGGTCAGGGTGATGTGGTCAGGTTGATGTGGTCAGGGTGATGTGGTCAGGTGATGTGGTCAGGGTGATGTGACATGTGGTCAGGGTGATGTGGTCAGGGTGATGATGTGGTCAGGGTGATGTGGTCAGGTGATGTGGTCAGGTGATGTGACATGTGGTCAGGTGATGTGGTCAGGTGATGTGGTCAGGTGATGTGGTCAGGTGATGTGGTCAGGGTGATGTGGTCAGGATGATGTGACATGTCAGGTTGATGTGGTCAGGTGATGTGGTCAGGTGATGTGGTCAGGATGATGTGGTCAGGGTGATGTGGTCAGGTTGATGTGGTCAGGTGATGTGGTCAGGTTGATGTGGTCAGGGTGATGTGGTCAGGTTGATGTGGTCAGGGTGATGTGGTCAGGTTGGTGACGTGACATGTGGTCAGGATGATGTGTGATGTGGACAGGGTGATGTGGTCAGGGTGATGTGGTCAGGTTGATGTGGTCAGGTGATGTGGTCAGGTGATGTGGTCAGGGTGATGTGGTCAGGGTGATGTGACATGTGTCAGGTGATGTGACATGTGGTCAGGATTGATGTGGTCAGGTGATGTGGTCAGGTGATGTGGTCAGGTGATGTGAGATGTGGTCAGGGTGATGTGGTCAGGGTGATGTGGTCAGGTGATGTGACATGTGTCAGGTGATGTGGTCAGGGTGATGTGTCAGGGTGATGTGACATGTGGTCAGGGATGTGATGATGGTCAGGTGATGCTACATGTGGTCAGGCTGATGTGGTCAGGTGATGTGGTCAGATTGATGTGGTCAATTGATGTGGTCAGGTTGATTTGACATGTGGTCAGGTTGATGCTGTGGTCAGGTTGATGTGACATGTGGTCAGGTTGATGCTACATGTGGTCAGGTGATGTGACATGTGGTCAGGTTGATGCTACATGTGGTCAGGTTGATGTGGTCAGGTGATGTGACATGTGGTCAGGTTGATGTGCTCAGGTGATGTGACATGTGGTCAGGTTGATGCTACATGTGGTCAGGTTGATGTGACATGTGGTCAGGTTGATGTGACATGTGCTCAGGTTGATGTGGTCAGGTTGATGCTACATGTGGTCAGGTTGATGTGACATGTGGTCAGGATGATGTGGTCAGGTTGATGTGCTCAGGGTGATGCTACATGTGGTCAGGTTGATGTGGTCAGATTGATGTGGTCAATTGATGTGGTCAGATTGATGTGGTCAGGTTGATTTGACATGTGGTCAGGTTGATGTGACATGTGGTCAGGTTGATGTGACATGTGGTCAGGTTGATGCTACATGTGGTCAGGTTGATGCTACATGTGGTCAGGTTGATGTGACATGTGGTCAGGTTGATGCTACATGTGGTCAGGTTGATGTGACATGTGGTCAGGTTGATGCTACATGTGGTCAGGTTGATGTGACATGTGGTCAGGTTGATGCTACATGTGGTCAGGTTGATGCTACATGTGGTCAGGTTGATGTGCTCAGGTTGATGTGACATGTGGTCAGGTTGATGTGACATGTGGTCAGGTTGATGTGACATGTGGTCAGGGTGATGTGGTCAGGATGATGTGGTCAGGTTGATGTGCTCAGGGTGATGCTACATGTGGTCAGGGTGATGTGGTCAGATTGATGTGGTCAATGATGTGGTCAGATTGATGTGGTCAGGTTGATTTGACATGTGGTCAGGTTGATGTGACATGTGGTCAGGTTGATGTGACATGTGGTCAGGTTGATGTGACATGTGGTCAGATTGATGTGGTCAGGTTGATTTGACATGTGGTCAGGTTGATGTGACATGTGGTCAGGTTGATGTGACATGTGGTCAGGGTGATGTGGTCAGGGTGATGTGGTCAGGGTGATGCTACATGTGGTCAGGTTGATGTGGTCAGGGTGATGTGACATGTGGTCAGGTTGATGTGGTCAGGGTGATGTGGTCAGGTGATGTGGTCAGGTGATGTGGTCAGGTTGATGTGGTCAGGTGATGTGGTCAGGTTGATGTGACATGTGGTCAGGTGATGTGACATGTGGTCAGGTGATGTGGTCAGGTTGATGTGGTCAGGTTGATGTGGTCAGGCATGTGGTCAGGTGATGTGACATGTGGTCAGGTGATGTGGTCAGGGTGATGTGACACGTGGTCAGGCTTGATGTGGTCAGGTGATGTGGTCAGGTGATGTGACATCAGGGTGATGTGGTCAGGGTGATGTGACATGTGGTCAGGGTGATGTGGTCAGGGTGATGTGGTCAGGTGATGTGGTCAGGGTGATGTGGTCAGGTGATGTGGTCAGGTGATGTGTCAGGTGATGTGGTCAGGGTGATGTGGTCAGGGTGATGTGACATGTGGTCAGGTGATGTGGTCAGGTGATGTGGTCAGGTGATGTGACATGTGGTCAGGTTGATGTATCAGGTGATGTGGTCAGGGTGATGTGACATGTGGTCAGGTTGATGTGGTCAGGGTGATGTGGTCAGGTTGATGTGGTCAGGATGATTGATGTGGTCAGGTGATGTGACAGGTGATGATGTGGTCAGGGTGATGTGGTCAGGTGATGTGGTCAGGTGATGTGGTCAGGTGATGTGACATGTGGTCAGGGTGATGTGGTCAGGGTGATGTGACATGTGGTCAGGCTGATGTGGTCAGGGTGATGTGGTCAGGTGATGTGGTCAGGTGATGAGATGTGGTCAGGGGATGTGGTCAGGTGATGTGACATGTAATCAGGGTGATGTGGTCAGGTGATGTGACATGTGGTCAGGTGATGTGGTCAGGGTGATGGAGATGATGTGGTCAGGGTGATGTGGTCAGGTGATGTGGTCAGGTGATGTGGTCAGGTGTGGTCAGGCTGATGGTCAGTTGATGTGAGGCTGAGGTGATGGTCAGGTGATGTGGTCAGGGTGATGTGGTCAGGGTGATGTGGTCAGGTGTGATCACATGTGGTCAGGTGATGTGGTCAGGTTGGTCAGGCGATGTGGTCAGGTGGTGGTCAGGGTGATGTGGTCAGGATGATGTGTGATGTGGACAGGGTGATGTGGTCAGGTGATGTGGTCAGGTTGATGTGGTCAGGTTGATGTGTCAGGTGATGTGGTCAGGGTGATGTGGTCAGGGTGATGTGACATGTGGTCAGGTGATGTGACATGTGGTCAGGCTGATGTGGTCAGGGTGATGTGGTCAGGTGATGTGGTCAGGGTGATGTGAGATGTGGTCAGGGTGATGTGGTCAGGTGATGACATGTGGTCAGGTGATGTGGTCAGGGTGATGTGGTCAGGTGATGATGTGGTCAGGTGATGTGGTCAGGGTGATGTGTCAGGTGATGCTACATGGTCAGGTGATGTGACATGTGGTCAGGGTGATGTGGTCAGGATGATGTGGTCAGGTTGATGTGCTCAGGGTGATGCTACATGTGGTCAGGTTGATGTGGTCAGATGATGTGGTCAATTGATGTGGTCAGATTGATGTGGTCAGGTTGATTTGACATGTGGTCAGGTTGATGTGACATGTGGTCAGGTGATGTGACATGTGGTCAGGTTGATGTGACATGTGGTCAGATTGATGTGGTCAGGTGATTTGACATGTGGTCAGGTTGATGTGACATGTGGTCAGGTTGATGTGACATGTGGTCAGGGTGATGTGGTCAGGTGATGTGGTCAGGTGATGCTACATGTGGTCAGGTTGATGTGGTCAGGTGATGACATGTGGTCAGGTTGATGTGGTCAGGTGATGTGGTCACATGTGGTCAGGTTGATGTGACATGTGTCAGGGTGATGTGGTCAGGATGATGTGGTTAGGTGATGTGCTCAGGGTGATGCTACATGTGGTCAGGCTGATGTGGTCAGATTGATGTGGTCAATTGATGTGGTCAGATTGATGTGGTCAGGTTGATTTGACATGTGGTCAGGTTGATGTGACATGTGGTCAGGTTGATGTGACATGTGGTCAGGGTGATGTGACGGGTCAGGTTGATGTGGTCAGGTGATGCTACATGTGGTCAGGTGATGTGGTCAGGTTGATGTGGTCAGGTTGATATGACATGTGGTCAGGTGATGTGCCAGGTGATGTGGTCAGATTGATGTGGTCAATTGATGTGGTCAGATTGATGTGGTCAGGTGATGTGGCATGTGGTCAGGTGATGTGGTCAGGGTGATGCTACATGTGGTCAGGTGATGTGGTCAGGTGATGTGGTCAGATTGATGTGGTCAATTGATGTGGTCAGGTTGATTTGACATGTGGTCAGGTTGATGTGACATGTGGTCAGGTTGATGCTACATGTGGTCAGGTTGATGCTACATGTGGTCAGGTTGATGTGACATGTGGTCAGGTGATGTGCTCAGGTTGATGTGACATGTGGTCAGGTTGATGCTACATGTGGTCAGGCTGATGTGACATGTGGTCAGGTTGATGTGACATGTGGTCAGGTTGATGTGACATGTGGTCAGGGTGATGTGGTCAGGATGATGTGGTCAGGTTGATGTGCTCAGGGTGATGCTACATGTGGTCAGGTTGATGTGGTCAGATTGATGTGGTCAATTGATGTGGTCAGATTGATGTGGTCAGGTTGATTTGACATGTGGTCAGGTTGATGTGACATGTGGTCAGGTTGATGTGACATGTGGTCAGGTTGATGTGACATGTGGTCAGATTGATGTGGTCAGGTGATTTGACATGTGGTCAGGTTGATGTGACATGTGGTCAGGTTGATGTGACATGTGGTCAGGGTGATGTGGTCAGGTGATGTGGTCAGGTGATGCTACATGTGGTCAGGTTATGTGGTCAGGTGATGTGACATGTGGTCAGGTGATGTGTGTCAGGTGATGTGGTCAGGGTGATGTGGTCAGGTGATGTGGTCAGGTTGATGTGGTCAGGTTGATGTGGTCAGGTTGATGTGACATGTGGTCAGGTGATGTGACATGTGGTCAGGCTGATGTGGTCAGGGGATGTGGTCAGGTTGATGTGGTCAGGTTGATGTGACATGTGGTCAGGTGATGTGACATGTGGTCAGGTTGATGTGGTCAGGGTGATGTGACATGTGGTCAGGTTGATGTGGTCAGGTGATGATGTGGTCAGGGTTGATGTGGTCAGGTGATGTGGTCAGGGTGATGTGGTCAGGTGATGTGACATGTGGTCAGGGTGATGTGGTCAGGGTGATGTGGTCAGGTGATGTGACATGTGGTCAGGCTGATGTGGTCAGGGAGATGTGGTCAGGTGATGTGGTCAGGTGATGTGACATGTGGTCAGGTGATGTGGTCAGGTGATGTGGTCAGGTGATGCTACATGTGGTCAGGTTGATGTGGTCAGGGTGATGTGGTCAGGTGATGTGGTCAGGTGATGGTCAGGTGATGTGGTCAGGTGATGTGGTCAGGTGATGTGACATGTGGTCAGGTGATGGGTCAGGGTGATGTGGTCAGGTGATGTGGTCAGGGTGATGTGGTCAGGTCAGGTGTGGTCAGGTGATGTGGTCAGGTTGATGTGACATGTGGTCAGGTGATGTGACAGGGTGATGTGGTCAGGTGATGTGGTCAGGTTGATGGTCAGGTGATGTGGTCAGGGTGATGTGACATGTGGTCAGGTTGATGTGGTCAGGTGATGTGACATGTGGTCAGGTTGATGTGGTCAGTGGTCATGATGGTCAGGGTGATGTGGTCAGGTGATGAGATGTGTCAGGGTGATGTGGTCAGGTGATGTGACATGTGGTCAGGTGATGTGGTCAGGTGATGTGGTCAGGTGATGTGACATGGTCAGGTGATGTGGTCAGGGTGATGTGGTCAGGTGATGTGGTCAGGGTGATGTGATGTCAGGATGATGTGACATGTGGTCAGGTTGATGTGGTCAGGGTGATGTGGTCAGGTTGATGTGGTCAGGATGATGTGGTCAGGGATGATGTGGTCAGGTTGATGTGGTCAGGTGATGTGGTCAGGTTGGTGTGGTCAGGGTGATGTGACATGGTGTGGTCAGGGTGATGTGGTCAGGTTGGTGTGGTCAGGTGATGTGGTCAGGATGATGTGATGTGGACAGGGTGATGTGGACAGGGTGATGTGGTCAGGTTGATGTGGTCAGGTGATGTGGTCAGGTGATGTGGTCAGGGTGATGTGGTCAGGTGATGTGACATGTGGTCAGGGTGATGACATGTGGTCAGGATGATGTGGTCAGGTGATGTGGTCAGGGTGATGTGGTCAGGGTGATGTGAGATGTGGTCAGGGGATGTGGTCAGGTGATGTGGTCAGGGTGATGTGACATGTGGTCAGGTGATGTGGTCAGGTGATGTGGTCAGGTGATGTGACATGTGGTCAGGGTGATGTGGTCAGGATGATGGTCAGGTGATGCTGACATGTGGTCAGGTTGATGTGGTCAGGGTGATGTGGTCAGATGTGGTCAATTGATGTGGTCAGGTTGATTTGACATGTGGTCAGGTTGATGCTACATGTGGTCAGGTTGATGTGACATGTGGTCAGGTTGATGCTACATGTGGTCAGGTTGATGTGACATGTGGTCAGGTTGATGCTACATGTGGTCAGGTTGATGTGGTCAGGTTGATGTGACATGTGGTCAGGTTGATGTGCTCAGGTTGATGTGACATGTGGTCAGGTTGATGCTACATGTGGTCAGGTTGATGTGACATGTGGTCAGGTTGATGTGACATGTGCAGGTGATGTGGTCAGGTTGATGCTACATGTGGTCAGGTTGATGTGACATGTGGTCAGGATGATGTGGTCAGGTTGATGTGCTCAGGGTGATGCTACATGTGGTCAGGTTGATGTGGTCAGATTGATGTGGTCAATTGATGTGGTCAGATTGATGTGGTCAGGTTGATTTGACATGTGGTCAGGTTGATGTGACATGTGGTCAGGTTGATGTGACATGTGGTCAGGTTGATGCTGATGTGTCAGGTTGATGCTACATGTGGTCAGGTTGATGTGACATGTGGTCAGGTTGATGCTGACATGTGGTCAGGCTGATGTGACATGTGGTCAGGTTGATGCTGGTCAGGTTGATGTGACATGTGGTCAGGTTGATGTGGTCATGTGGTCAGGTGATGCTACATGTGGTCAGGTTGATGTGGTCAGGTTGATGTGACATGTGGTCAGGTTGATGTGACATGTGGTCAGGTTGATGTGACATGTGGTCAGGGTGATGTGGTCAGGATGATGTGGTCAGGTTGATGTGCTCAGGGTGATGCTACATGTGGTCAGGTTGATGTGGTCAGATTGATGTGGTCAATTGATGTGGTCAGATTGATGTGGTCAGGTTGATTTGACATGTGGTCAGGTGATGTGACATGTGGTCAGGTTGATGACATGTGGTCAGGTTGATGTGACATGTGGTCAGATTGATGTGGTCAGGTTGATTTGACATGTGGTCAGGTGATGTGACATGTGGTCAGGTTGATGTGACATGTGGTCAGGGTGATGTGGTCAGGTGATGTGGTCAGGTGATGCTACATGTGGTCAGGTTGATGTGGTCAGGTGATGTGACATGTGGTCAGGTTGATGTGGTCAGGTGATGTGGTCAGGTTGATGTGGTCAGGTGATGTGGTCAGGTTGATGTGACAGGTGATGTGGTCAGGTGATGTGACATGTCAGGGTGATGTGACATGTGGTCAGGGTGATGTGGTCAGGTTGATGTGGTCAGGTTGATGTGGTCAGGCTGATGTGGTCAGGTGATGTGACATGTGGTCAGGGTGATGTGGTCAGGGTGATGTGACATGTGGTCAGGGTGATGTGGTCAGGGTGATGTGGTCAGGTGATGTGACATGTGGTCAGGGTGATGTGGTCAGGGTGATGTGACATGTGGTCAGGGTGATGTGGTCAGGGTGATGTGGTCAGGGTGATGTGGTCAGGTGATGTGACATGTGGTCAGGGTGATGTGGTCAGGTGATGTGGTCAGGGTGATGCTGACATGTGGTCAGGTTGATGTGGTCAGGTGATGATCAGGTGATGTGGTCAGGGTGATGTGGTCAGGTGATGTGGTCAGGATGATGTGATGTGGTCAGGTTGATGTGGTCAGGTGATGTGGTCAGGTGATGTGGTCAGGTGATGATCAGTGGTCAGGGTGATGTGGTCAGGTGATGTGGTCAGGGTGATGTGGTCAGGGTGATGGTGATGTGACAGGTGATGTGGTCAGGTGATGTGGTCAGGGTGATGTGGTCAGGGTGATGTGGTCAGGGTGATGTGACATGTGGTCAGGGTGATGTGGTCAGGGTGATGTGACATGTGGTCAGGGTGATGTGGTCAGGGTGATGTGGTCAGGGTGATGTGGTCAGGTGATGTGATGTGGTCAGGGTGATGTGGTCAGGGTGATGTGACATGTGGTCAGGGTGATGTGGTCAGGGTGATGTGACATGTGGTCAGGTGATGTGGTCAGGTGATGTGACATGTGGTCAGGGTGATGTGGTCAGGTGATGTGGTCAGGTGATGTGGTCAGGTGATGTGGTCAGGGTGATGTGGTCAGGATGATGTGACATGTGGTCAGGTTGATGTGGTCAGGGTGATGTGGTCAGGTTGATGTGGTCAGGGTGATGTGGTCAGGTGATGTGGTCAGGGTGATGTGGTCAGGTTGGTGTGGTCAGGGTGATGTGGTCAGGTTGGTGTGGTCAGGGTGATGTGGTCAGGTTGGTGTGGTCAGGGTGATGTGGTCAGGATGATGTGATGTGGACAGGGTGATGTGACAGGGTGATGTGGTCAGGTTGATGTGGTCAGGTTGATGTGGTCAGGTGATGTGGTCAGGGTGATGTGGTCAGGTGATGTGACATGTGGTCAGGTGATGTGACATGTGGTCAGGGTTGATGTGGTCAGGTGATGTGGTCAGGTGATGTGGTCAGGGTGATGTGAGATGTGGTCAGGGTGATGTGGTCAGGGTGATGTGACATGTGGTCAGGGTGATGTGGTCAGGGTGATGTGGTCAGGGTGATGTGACATGTGGTCAGGGTGATGTGGTCAGGGTGATGTGGTCAGGGTGATGCTACATGTGGTCAGGTTGATGTGACATGTGGTCAGGGTGATGTGGTCAGGATGATGTGGTCAGGTTGATGTGCTCAGGGTGAAGCTACATGTGGTCAGGTTGATGTGGTCAGATTGATGTGGTCAATTGATGTGGTCAGATTGATGTGGTCAGGTTGATTTGACATGTGGTCAGGTTGATGTGACATGTGGTCAGGTTGATGTGACATGTGGTCAGGTTGATGTGACATGTGGTCAGATTGATGTGGTCAGGTTGATTTGACATGTGGTCAGGTTGATGTGACATGTGGTCAGGTTGATGTGGTCAGGGTGATGTGGTCAGGGTGATGCTACATGTGGTCAGGTTGATGTGGTCAGGGTGATGTGACATGTGGTCAGGTTGATGTGGTCAGGGTGATGTGGTCAGGGTGATGTGGTCAGGTGATGTGACATGTGGTCAGGTTGATGTGGTCAGGGTGATGTGGTCAGGTTGATGTGGTCAGGTTGATGTGGTCAGGTTGATGTGACATGTGGTCAGGTGATGTGACATGTGGTCAGGTGATGTGGTCAGGTGATGTGGTCAGGTGATGTGGTCAGGTGATGTGACATGTGGGTCAGGGTGATGTGACATGTGGTCAGGTTGATGTGGTCAGGGTGATGTGGTCAGGTGATGCTACATGTGGTCAGGTGATGTGGTCAGGGTGATGTGACAGGGTGATGCTACATGTGGTCAGGTTGATGTGGTCAGGTGATGTGGTCAGGTGATGTGGTCAGGTGATGTGGTCAGGTGATGTGGTCAGGATGATGTGGTCAGGGTGATGTGGTCAGGGTGATGTGGTCAGGTGATGTGGTCAGGTGATGCTGACATGTGGTCAGGTTGATGTGGTCAGGTGATGTGACATGTGGTCAGGTGATGTGGTCAGGGTGATGTGGTCAGGTGATGTGGTCAGGTTGATGTGACATGTGGTCAGGTGATGTGGTCAGGGTGATGTGGTCAGGTTGATGTGGTCAGGTTGATGTGGTCAGGTTGATGATGTGGTCAGGGTGATGTGACATGTGGTCAGGGTGATGTGGTCAGGTGATGTGGTCAGGTGATGTGGTCAGGTGATGATGTGGTCAGGTGATGACATGTGGTCAGGTTGATGTGGTCAGGGTGATGTGACATGTGGTCAGGGTGATGTGGTCAGGGTGATGTGGTCAGGGTGATGTGACATGTGGTCAGGGTGATGTGGTCAGGTGATGTGGTCAGGGTGATGCTACATGTGGTCAGGTTGATGTGGTCAGGGTGATGTGGTCAGGTGATGCTACATGTGGTCAGGTTGATGTGGTCAGGTGATGTGGTCAGGTGATGTGGTCAGGTGATGTGGTCAGGTGATGTGGTCAGGGTGATGTGGTCAGGGTGATGTGGTCAGGTTGGTGTGGTCAGGTGATGTGGTCAGGTTGGTGTGGTCAGGGTGATGTGATGATGACATGTGGTCAGGGTGATGTGGTCAGGGTGATGTGGTCAGGTGATGATGTGGTCAGGTTGATGTGGTCAGGTGATGGGTCAGGTGATGTGACATGTGGTCAGGCTGATGTGGTCAGGTGATGTGATGTGGTCAGGGTGATGTGGTCAGGGTGATGTGGTCAGGTGATGTGGTCAGGTGATGATGTGGTCAGGGTGATGTGGTCAGGGTGATGTGGTCAGGTTGGTGTGGTCAGGTGATGTGACAGGTGTGGTCAGGTGATGTGGTCAGGATGATGTGGTCAGGTGATGTGGTCAGGTTGATGTGGTCAGGTTGATGTGGTCAGGGTGATGTGGTCAGGTGATGTGACATGGTCAGGGTTGATGTGGTCAGGTGATGTGACATGTGGTCAGGTGATGTGGTCAGGGTGATGTGGTCAGGTGATGTGGTCAGGTGATGTGGTCAGGTGATGTGAGATGTGGTCAGGGTGATGTGGTCAGGGTGATGTGACATGTGGTCAGGGTGATGTGGTCAGGGTGATGTGGTCAGGGTGATGTGGTCAGGATGATGTGGTCAGGTTGATGTGCTCAGGGTGATGCTACATGTGGTCAGGTTGATGTGGTCAGATTGATGTGGTCAATTGATGTGGTCAGATTGATGTGGTCAGGTTGATTTGACATGTGGTCAGGTTGATGTGACATGTGGTCAGGTTGATGTGACATGTGGTCAGGTTGATGCTGACATGTGGTCAGGTTGATGCTACATGGTCAGGTTGATGTGACATGTGGTCAGGTTGATGTGGGTCAGGTTGATGTGGTCAGGTTGATGTGGTCAGGTGATGTGACATGTGGTCAGGTGATGTGGTCAGGGTGATGTGACATGTGGTCAGGGTTGATGTGGTCAGGTGATGTGGTCAGGGTGATGTGACATGTGGTCAGGGTGATGTGGTCAGGTGATGTGGTCAGGTGATGCTACATGTGGTCAGGTTGATGTGGTCAGGTGATGTGTCAGGGTGATGCTACATGTGGTCAGGTTGATGTGGTCAGGTGATGTGGTCAGGTGATGTGGTCAGGGTGATGTGGTCAGGGTGATGTGGTCAGGATGATGTGGTCAGGGTGATGTGGTCAGGGTGATGTGGTCAGGGTGATGTGGTCAGGTGATGTGACATGTGGTCAGGTTGATGTGGTCAGGTGATGTGGTCAGGTTGATGTGGTCAGGTTGATGTGACATGTGGTCAGGTGATGTGACATGTGGTCAGGGTGATGTGGTCAGGTTGATGTGGTCAGGTGATGTGGTCAGGCTGATGTGGTCAGGTGATGTGACACATGTGGTCAGGTTGATGTGGTCAGGTGATGTGACATGATGGTCAGGGTGATGTGGTCAGGTGATGTGGTCAGGTGATGTGACATGTGGTCAGGTTGATGTGGTCAGGGTGATGTGGTCAGGTGATGTGGTCAGGTTGATGTGACATGTGGTCAGGTTGATGTGGTCAGGTTGATGTGGTCAGGTTGATGTGGTCAGGTTGATGTGACATGTGGTCAGGTGATGTGACATGTGGTCAGGGTGATGTGGTCAGGTGATGTGGTCAGGTGATGTGGTCAGGTTGATGTGGTCAGGTGATGTGACATGGTCAGGTGATGTGGTCAGGTGATGTGACATGTGGTCAGGGTTGATGTGGTCAGGTGATGTGACATGTGGTCAGGGTGATGTGGTCAGGGTGATGGTCAGGGTGATGCTACATGTGGTCAGGTTGATGTGGTCAGGTGATGTGGTCAGGGTGATGCCACATGGTCAGGTGATGGTCAGGTGATGTGGTCAAGGTGATGGGTCAGGGTGATGTGGTCAGGGTGATGTGGTCAGGGTGATGGTCAGGGTGATGGTGATGTGGTCAGGTGGTGTGGTCAGGTGATGTGGTCAGGATGATGTGATGTCAGGTGATGTGACAGGGTGATGTGTCAGGTTGATGTGGTCAGGTTGATGTGGTCAGGGTGATGTGGTCAGGTGATGTGACATGTGTCAGGGTGATGTGGTCAGGGTGATGTGACATGTGGTCAGGGTGATGTGGTCAGGTGATGTGGTCAGGTGATGTGGTCAGGGTGATGTGGTCAGGGTGATGTGGTCAGGCTGGTGTGGTCAGGTGATGTGGTCAGGTTGGTGTGGTCAGGTGATGTGGTCAGGATGATGTGATGTGGTCAGGTGATGTGACAGGGATGTGGTCAGGTTGATGTGGTCAGGTTGATGTGGTCAGGTGATGTGGTCAGGGTGATGTGACATGTGGTCAGGGTGATGTGGTCAGGTGATGTGACATGTGGTCAGGGTGATGTGGTCAGGTGATGTGGTCAGGGTGATGTGGTCAGGTGATGTGAGATGTGGTCAGGTGATGTGGTCAGGTGATGTGACATGTGGTCAGGGTGATGTGGTCAGGGTGATGTGGTCAGGTGATGTGGTCAGGTGATGTGGTCAGGTGATGTGGTCAGGTGATGTGGTCAGGATGATGTGACATGTGGTCAGGTTGATGTGGTCAGGGTGATGTGGTCAGGTTGATGTGGTCAGGTGATGTGGTCAGGTGATGTGGTCAGGTGATGTGGTCAGGTGGTGTGGTCAGGTGATGTGGTCAGGTTGGTGTGGTCAGGATGATGTGGTGGACAGGGTGATGTGGACAGGGTGATGTGGTCAGGTTGATGTGGTCAGGTTGATGTGGTCAGGTGATGTGGTCAGGTGATGTGGTCAGGGTGATGTGGTCAGGTGATGTGGTCAGGTTGATGTGGTCAGGTGATGTGGTCAGGGTGATGTGGTCAGGGTGATGTGGTCAGGGTGATGTGACATGTGGTCAGGGTGATGTGACATGTGGTCAGGGTGATGTGGTCAGGTGATGTGGTCAGGTGATGTGGTCAGGGTGATGTGAGATGTGGTCAGGTGATGTGGTCAGGTGATGTGACATGTGGTCAGGGTGATGTGGTCAGGTGATGTGACATGTGGTCAGGGTGATGTGGTCAGGGTGATGTGGTCAGGGTGATGCTACATGTGGTCAGGTTGATGTGACATGTGGTCAGGGTGATGTGGTCAGGATGATGTGCCAGGGTGATGCTGACATGTGGTCAGGTTGATGTGGTCAGGGTGATGTGGTCAGATTGATGTGGTCAATTGATGTGGTCAGGTTGATTTGACATGTGGTCAGGTGATGTGACATGTGGTCAGGTTGATGCTACATGTGGTCAGGTTGATGCTACATGTGGTCAGGTTGATGTGACATGTGGTCAGGCTGATGTGCTCAGGCTGATGTGACATGTGGTCAGGTTGATGCTACATGGTCAGGTGATGGTCAGGTTGATGTGACATGTGGTCAGGTTGATGTGACATGTGGTCAGGTTGATGTGACATGTGGTCAGGTGATGTGGTCAGGATGATGTGGTCAGGCTGATGTGCTCAGGGTGATGCTACATGTGGTCAGGTGATGTGGTCAGATTGATGTGGTCAATTGATGTGTCAGATTGATGTGGTCAGGTTGATTTGACATGTGGTCAGGTTGATGTGACATGTGGTCAGGTGATGTGACATGTGGTCAGGTTGATGCTGGTGGTCAGGTTGATGCTACATGGGTCAGGTTGATGTGACATGTGGTCAGGTTGATGCTGGTCAGGTTGATGTGACATGTGGTCAGGTTGATGCTGACATGTGGTCAGGTTGATGTGACATGTGGTCAGGTGATGCTACATGTGGTCAGGTTGATGCTGACATGTGGTCAGGTTGATGCTACATGTGGTCAGGTTGATGTGCTCAGGTTGATGTGACATGTGGTCAGGTTGATGCTACATGTGGTCAGGTTGATGTGGTCAGGTTGATGTGACATGTGGTCAGGGTGATGTGGTCAGGATGATGTGGTTAGGTGATGTGTCAGGTGATGCTACATGTGGTCAGGTTGATGTGGTCAGATGATGTGGTCAATTGATGTGGTCAGATTGATGTGGTCAGGTGATTTGACATGTGGTCAGGTTGATGTGACATGTGGTCAGGTTGATGTGACATGTGGTCAGGGTGATGTGACGTGGTCATGATGTCAGGGTGATGCTGATGTGGTCAGGTTGATGTGGTCAGGTGATGACATGTGGTCAGGTTGATGTGACATGTGGTCAGGGTGATGTGGTCAGGGTGATGCTACATGTGGTCAGGTTGATGTGGTCAGGGTGATGTGGTCAGGGTGATGTGGTCAATTGATGTGGTCAGGATTTGATGTGGTCAGGTGATGTGACATGTGGTCAGGTTGATGCTACATGTGGTCAGGTTGATGCTGTGGTCAGGTTGATGTGACATGTGGTCAGGTGATGTGCTCAGGTGATGACATGTGGTCAGGTTGATGCTACATGTGGTCAGGTTGATGTGACATGTGGTCAGGTTGATGTGACATGTCAGGTTGATGTGACATGTGGTCAGGGTGATGTGGTCAGGATGATGTGGTCAGGTGATGTGCCCAGGGTGATGCTACATGTGGTCAGGTTGATGTGGTCAGATTGATGTGGTCAATTGATGTGGTCAGATTGATGTGGTCAGGTTGATTTGACATGTGGTCAGGTTGATGTGACATGTGGTCAGGCTGATGTGACATGTGGTCAGGTTGATGTGACATGTGGTCAGATTGATGTGGTCAGGTTGATTTGACATGTGGTCAGGTTGATGTGACATGTGGTCAGGGTGATGTGACATGTGGTCAGGGTGATGTGGTCAGGTGATGTGGTCAGGTGATGCTACATGTGGTCAGGTGATGTGGTCAGGTGATGTGACATGTGGTCAGGGTGATGTGGTCAGGGTGATGTGGTCAGGTCAGATGTGGTCAGGTGATGTGGTCAGGGTGATGTGGTCAGGTGATGTGGTCAGGTTGATGTGACATGTGGTCAGGTGATGTGACATGTGGTCAGGGTGATGTGGTCAGGTGATGTGGTCAGGTGATGTGGTCAGGTTGATGTGGTCAGGTGATGTGACATGTGGTCAGGGTGATGTGGTCAGGGTGATGTGACATGTGGTCAGGGCTGATGTGGTCAGGTGATGTGGTCAGGTGATGTGGTCAGGGTGATGACATGTGGTCAGGTGATGTGGTCAGGTGATGTGAGGTGATGTGACATGGGTCAGGGTTGATGTGGTCAGGTGATGTGGTCAGGTGATGTGGTCAGGGTGATGTGACATGTGGTCAGGGTGATGTGGTCAGGTGATGTGGTCAGGTGATGCTACATGTGGTCAGGTTGATGTGGTCAGGTGATGTGGTCAGGTGATGTGGTCAGGTGATGTGGTCAGGATGATGTGACATGTGGTCAGGTTGATGTGGTCAGGGTGATGTGGTCAGGTGATGTGGTCAGGGTGATGTGGTCAGGTTGATGTGGTCAGGGTGATGTGGTCAGGTTGGTGTGGTCAGGTGATGTGGTCAGGATGTTGTGTGATGTGGTCAGGTGATGTGGTCAGGGTGATGTGGTCAGGTTGATGTGGTCAGGTTGATGTGGTCAGGTGATGTGGTCAGGGTGATGTGACATGTGGTCAGGGTGATGTGGTCAGGTGATGTGACATGTGGTCAGGGTGATGTGGTCAGGTGATGTGGTCAGGGTGATGTGGTCAGGGTGATGTGAGATGTGGTCAGGGTGATGTGGTCAGGGTGATGTGACATGTGGTCAGGGTGATGTGGTCAGGGTGATGTGACATGTGGTCAGGGTGATGTGGTCAGTGTGATGTGACATGTGGTCAGGGTGATGTGGTCAGGTGATGTGGTCAGTGATATGGTCAGGTGATGTGGTCAGGGTGATGTGGTCAGGTGATGTGACATGTGGTCAGGTGATGTGGTCAGGTGATGTGGTCAGGTGATGTGGTCAGGGTGATGTGGTCAGGTGATGTGGTCAGGTGATGTGGTCAGGTGATGTGGTCAGGTTGGTGTGGTCAGGTGATGTGGTCAGGTGGTGTGGTCAGGTGATGTGGTCAGGTGGTGTGGTCAGGTGATGTGGTCAGGATGATGTGTGATGTGACAGGGTGATGTGGACAGGGTGATGTGGTCAGGGTTGATGTGGTCAGGTTGATGTGGTCAGGTGATGTGGTCAGGGTGATGTGGTCAGGTGATGTGGTCAGGTGATGTGACATGTGGTCAGGTGATGTGGTCAGGTGATGTGACATGTGGTCAGGGTGATGTGGTCAGGTGATGTGGTCAGGTGATGCTGACATGTGGTCAGGTTGATGTGACATGTGGTCAGGGTGATGTGGTCAGGATGATGTGCTCAGGTGATGCTACATGTGGTCAGGTTGATGTGGTCAGGGTGATGTGGTCAGATTGATGTGGTCAATTGATGTGGTCAGGTTGATTTGACATGTGGTCAGGTTGATGCTACATGTGGTCAGGTTGATGTGACATGTGGTCAGGTTGATGCTGTGTCAGGTTGATGTGACATGTGGTCAGGTTGATGCTACATGTGGTCAGGTTGATGTGGTCAGGTTGATGTGACATGTCAGGTTGATGTGCTCAGGTTGATGTGACATGTGGTCAGGTTGATGCTACATGTGTCAGGTGATGTGACATGTGGTCAGGTTGATGTGACATGTGCTCAGGTGATGTGGTCAGGTTGATGCTGACATGTGGTCAGGTTGATGTGACATGTGGTCAGGATGATGTGGTCAGGTTGATGTGCTCAGGGTGATGCTACATGTGGTCAGGTTGATGTGGTCAGATTGATGTGGTCAATTGATGTGGTCAGATTGATGTGGTCAGGTTGATTTGACATGTGGTCAGGTTGATGTGACATGTGGTCAGGTGATGTGACATGGTCAGGTTGATGTGACATGTGGTCAGGTTGATGTGACATGTGGTCAGGTGATGTGACATGTGGTCAGGTTGATGTGGTCAGGTGATGCTACATGTGGTCAGGTTGATGTGGTCAGGTTGATGTGACATGTGTCAGGTTGATGTGACATGTGGTCAGGTGATGTGAAATGTGGTCAGGTGATGTGACATGTGGTCAGGTTGATGTGCCATGTCAGGTTGATGTGACATGTGGTCAGGTGATGTGACATGTGGTCAGGTGATGTGGTCAGGTGATGCTACATGTGGTCAGGTTGATGTGGTCAGGTTGATATGACATGTGGTCAGGATGATGTGCCCAGGTTGATGTGCTCAGGGTGATGTGGTCAGATTGATGTGGTCAATTGATGTGGTCAATTGATGTGGTCAGATTGATGTGGTCAGGTTGATGTGACATGTGGTCAGGTTGATGTGACATGTGGTCAGGTTGATGTGACATGTGGTCAGGGTGATGCTACATGTGGTCAGGGTGATGTGGTCAGATTGATGTGGTCAATTGATGTGGTCAGGTTGATTTGACATGTGGTCAGGTTGATGTGACATGTGGTCAGGTTGATGTGACATGTGGTCAGGTTGATGCTACATGTGGTCAGGTTGATGCTACATGTGGTCAGGTTGATGTGACATGTGGTCAGGTTGATGCTACATGTGGTCAGGTTGATGTGACATGTGGTCAGGTTGATGCTACATGTGGTCAGGTTGATGTGACATGTGGTCAGGTTGATGCTACATGTGGTCAGGTTGATGCTACATGTGGTCAGGTTGATGCTACATGTGGTCAGGTTGATGTGCTCAGGTTGATGTGACATGTGGTCAGGTTGATGCTACATGTGGTCAGGTTGATGTGGTCAGGTTGATGTGACATGTGGTCAGGTTGATGTGACATGTGGTCAGGGTGATGTGGTCAGGATGATGTGGTTAGGTTGATGTGCTCAGGGTGATGCTACATGTGGTCAGGTTGATGTGGTCAGATTGATGTGGTCAATTGATGTGGTCAGATTGATGTGGTCAGGTTGATTTGACATGTGGTCAGGTTGATGTGACATGTGGTCAGGTTGATGTGACATGTGGTCAGGGTGATGTGACGTGGTCAGGTTGATGTGGTCAGGGTGATGCTACATGTGGTCAGGTTGATGTGGTCAGGTTGATGTGGTCAGGTTGATATGACATGTGGTCAGGATGATGTGCTCAGGGTGATGTGGTCAGATTGATGTGGTCAATTGATGTGGTCAGATTGATGTGGTCAGGTTGATGTGGCATGTGGTCAGGGTGATGTGGTCAGGGTGATGCTACATGTGGTCAGGTTGATGTGGTCAGGGTGATGTGGTCAGATTGATGTGGTCAATTGATGTGGTCAGGTTGATTTGACATGTGGTCAGGTTGATGTGACATGTGGTCAGGTTGATGCTACATGTGGTCAGGTTGATGTGACATGTGGTCAGGTTGATGTGACATGTGGTCAGGTTGATGTGCTCAGGTTGATGTGACATGTGGTCAGGTTGATGCTACATGTGGTCAGGTTGATGTGACATGTGGTCAGGTTGATGTGACATGTGGTCAGGTTGATGTGACATGTGGTCAGGGTGATGTGGTCAGGATGATGTGGTCAGGTTGATGTGCTCAGGGTGATGCTACATGTGGTCAGGTTGATGTGGTCAGATTGATGTGGTCAATTGATGTGGTCAGATTGATGTGGTCAGGTTGATTTGACATGTGGTCAGGTTGATGTGACATGTGGTCAGGTTGATGTGACATGTGGTCAGGTTGATGTGACATGTGGTCAGATTGATGTGGTCAGGTTGATTTGACATGTGGTCAGGTTGATGTGACATGTGGTCAGGTTGATGTGACATGTGGTCAGGGTGATGTGGTCAGGTGATGTGGTCAGGTGATGCTACATGTGGTCAGGTTGATGTGGTCAGGTGATGTGACATGTGGTCAGGTTGATGTGGTCAGGTGATGTGGTCAGGTGATGTGGTCAGGTTGATGTGGTCAGGTTGATGTGGTCAGGTTGATGTGGTCAGGTTGATGTGACATGTGGTCAGGTGATGTGGTCAGGTGATGTGGTCAGGTTGATGTGGTCAGGTTGATGTGGTCAGGGTGATGTGACATGTGGTCAGGGTGATGTGGTCAGGGTGATGTGACATGTGGTCAGGTTGATGTGGTCAGGTGATGTGGTCAGGTGATGTGGTCAGGGTGATGTGGTCAGGTGGTGTGGTCAGGGTGATGTGGTCAGGTTGGTGTGGTCAGGGTGATGTGGTCAGGATGTTGTGTGATGTGGTCAGGGTGATGTGGACAGGGTGATGTGGTCAGGTTGATGTGGTCAGGTTGATGTGGTCAGGGTGATGTGGTCAGGGTGATGTGACATGTGGTCAGGGTTGATGTGGTCAGGGTGATGTGACATGTGGTCAGGGTTGATGTGGTCAGGGTGATGTGGTCAGGGTGATGTGGTCAGGGTGATGTGAGATGTGGTCAGGGTGATGTGGTCAGGGTGATGTGACATGTGGTCAGGGTGATGTGGTCAGGGTGATGTGACATGTGGTCAGGGTGATGTGGTCAGGGTGATGTGACATGTGGTCAGGGTGATGTGGTCAGGGTGATGTGGTCAGGTGATGTGGTCAGGGTGATGTGGTCAGGGTGATGTGGTCAGGATGATGTGACATGTGGTCAGGTTGATGTGGTCAGGGTGATGTGGTCAGGTTGATGTGGTCAGGGTGATGTGGTCAGGGTGATGTGGTCAGGGTGATGTGGTCAGGTTGGTGTGGTCAGGGTGATGTGGTCAGGTTGGTGTGGTCAGGGTGATGTGGTCAGGTTGGTGTGGTCAGGGTGATGTGGTCAGGTTGGTGTGGTCAGGGTGATGTGGTCAGGATGATGTGTGATGTGGACAGGGTGATGTGGACAGGGTGATGTGGTCAGGTTGATGTGGTCAGGTTGATGTGGTCAGGGTGATGTGGTCAGGGTGATGTGGTCAGGGTGATGTGACATGTGGTCAGGGTGATGTGACATGTGGTCAGGGTTGATGTGGTCAGGGTGATGTGGTCAGGGTGATGTGGTCAGGGTGATGTGAGATGTGGTCAGGGTGATGTGGTCAGGGTGATGTGACATGTGGTCAGGGTGATGTGGTCAGGGTGATGTGACATGTGGTCAGGGTGATGTGGTCAAGGTGATGTGGTCAGGGTGATGCTACATGTGGTCAGGTTGATGTGACATGTGGTCAGGGTGATGTGGTCAGGATGATGTGCTCAGGGTGATGCTACATGTGGTCAGGTTGATGTGGTCAGGGTGATGTGGTCAGATTGATGTGGTCAATTGATGTGGTCAGGTTGATTTGACATGTGGTCAGGTTGATGCTACATGTGGTCAGGTTGATGTGACATGTGGTCAGGTTGATGCTACATGTGGTCAGGTTGATGTGACATGTGGTCAGGTTGATGCTACATGTGGTCAAGTTGATGTGGTCAGGTTGATGTGACATGTGGTCAGGTTGATGTGCTCAGGTTGATGTGACATGTGGTCAGGTTGATGCTACATGTGGTCAGGTTGATGTGACATGTGCTCAGGTTGATGTGGTCAGGTTGATGCTACATGTGGTCAGGTTGATGTGACATGTGGTCAGGATGATGTGGTCAGGTTGATGTGCTCAGGGTGATGCTACATGTGGTCAGGTTGATGTGGTCAGATTGATGTGGTCAATTGATGTGGTCAGATTGATGTGGTCAGGTTGATTTGACATGTGGTCAGGTTGATGTGACATGTGGTCAGGGTGATGTGACATGTGGTCAGGTTGATGTGACATGTGGTCAGGTTGATGTGACATGTGGTCAGGGTGATGTGACATGTGGTCAGGTTGATGTGGTCAGGGTGATGCTACATGTGGTCAGGTTGATGTGGTCAGGTTGATGTGACATGTGGTCAGGTTGATGTGACATGTGGTCAGGTTGATGTGAAATGTGGTCAGGGTGATGTGACATGTGGTCAGGTTGATGTGCCATGTGGTCAGGTTGATGTGACATGTGGTCAGGGTGATGTGACATGTGGTCAGGTTGATGTGGTCAGGGTGATGCTACATGTGGTCAGGTTGATGTGGTCAGGTTGATATGACATGTGGTCAGGATGATGTGCTCAGATTGATGTGCTCAGGGTGATGTGGTCAGATTGATGTGGTCAATTGATGTGGTCAATTGATGTGGTCAGATTGATGTGGTCAGGTTGATGTGACATGTGGTCAGGTTGATGTGACATGTGGTCAGGTTGATGTGACATGTGGTCAGGGTGATGCTACATGTGGTCAGGGTGATGTGGTCAGATTGATGTGGTCAATTGATGTGGTCAGGTTGATTTGACATGTGGTCAGGTTGATGTGACATGTGGTCAGGTTGATGTGACATGTGGTCAGGTTGATGCTACATGTGGTCAGGTTGATGCTACATGTGGTCAGGTTGATGTGACATGTGGTCAGGTTGATGCTACATGTGGTCAGGTTGATGTGACATGTGGTCAGGTTGATGCTACATGTGGTCAGGTTGATGTGACATGTGGTCAGGTTGATGCTACATGTGGTCAGGTTGATGCTACATGTGGTCAGGTTGATGTGACATGTGGTCAGGTTGATGTGCTCAGGTTGATGTGACATGTGGTCAGGTTGATGCTACATGTGGTCAGGTTGATGTGGTCAGGTTGATGTGACATGTGGTCAGGTTGATGTGACATGTGGTCAGGGTGATGTGGTCAGGATGATGTGGTTAGGTTGATGTGCTCAGGGTGATGCTACATGTGGTCAGGTTGATGTGGTCAGATTGATGTGGTCAATTGATGTGGTCAGATTGATGTGGTCAGGTTGATTTGACATGTGGTCAGGTTGATGTGACATGTGGTCAGGTTGATGCTACATGTGGTCAGGTTGATGTGGTCAGGTTGATTTGACATGTGGTCAGGGTGATGTGACGTGGTCAGGTTGATGTGGTCAGGGTGATGCTACATGTGGTCAGGTTGATGTGGTCAGGTTGATGTGGTCAGGTTGATATGACATGTGGTCAGGATGATGTGCTCAGGGTGATGTGGTCAGATTGATGTGGTCAATTGATGTGGTCAGATTGATGTGGTCAGGTTGATGTGGCATGTGGTCAGGGTGATGTGGTCAGGGTGATGCTACATGTGGTCAGGTTGATGTGGTCAGGTGATGTGGTCAGATTGATGTGGTCATGATGTGGTCAGGTTGATTTGACATGTGGTCAGGTTGATGTGACATGTGGTCAGGTTGATGCTACATGTGGTCAGGTTGATGCTACATGTGGTCAGGTTGATGTGACATGTGGTCAGGTTGATGTGACATGTGGTCAGGTTGATGTGAAATGTGGTCAGGGTGATGTGACATGTGATCAGGTTGATGTGCCATGTGGTCAGGTTGATGTGACATGTGGTCAGGGTGATGTGACATGTGGTCAGGTTGATGTGGTCAGGTGATGCTCATGTGGTCAGGTTGATGTGGTCAGGTTGATGACATGTGGTCAGGATGATGTGCTCAGATTGATGTGCTCAGGGTGATGTGGTCAGATTGATGTGGTCAATTGATGTGGTCAATTGATGTGGTCAGATTGATGTGGTCAGGTTGATGTGACATGTGGTCAGGTTGATGTGACATGTGGTCAGGTTGATGTGACATGTGGTCAGGATGATGCTACATGTGGTCAGGGTGATGTGGTCAGATTGATGTGGTCAATTGATGTGGTCAGGTTGATTTGACATGTGGTCAGGTTGATGTGACATGTGGTCAGGTTGATGTGACATGTGGTCAGGTTGATGCTACATGTGGTCAGGTTGATGCTGTGGTCAGGTTGATGTGACATGTGGTCAGGTTGATGTGACATGTGGTCAGGTTGATGTGACATGTGGTCAGGTTGATGCTACATGTGGTCAGGTTGATGTGACATGTGGTCAGGTTGATGCTACATGTGGTCAGGTTGATGCTACATGTGGTCAGGTTGATGCTACATGTGGTCAGGTTGATGTGCTCAGGTTGATGTGACATGTGGTCAGGTTGATGCTACATGTGGTCAGGTTGATGTGGTCAGGTTGATGTGACATGTGGTCAGGTTGATGTGACATGTGGTCAGGTGATGTGGTCAGGATGATGTGGTTAGGTTGATGTGCTCAGGTGATGCTACATGTGGTCAGGTTGATGTGGTCAGATTGATGTGGTCAATTGATGTGGTCAGATTGATGTGGTCAGGTTGATTTGACATGTGGTCAGGTTGATGTGACATGTGGTCAGGTTGATGTGACATGTGGTCAGGTGATGTGACGTGGTCAGGTTGATGTGGTCAGGTGATGCTACATGTGGTCAGGTTGATGTGGTCAGGTTGATGTGGTCAGGTTGATATGACATGTGGTCAGGATGATGTGCTCAGGGTGATGTGGTCAGATTGATGTGGTCAATTGATGTGGTCAGATGATGTGGTCAGGTTGATGTGGCATGTGGTCAGGGTGATGTGGTCAGGTGATGCTACATGTGGTCAGGTTGATGTGGTCAGGGTGATGTGGTCAGATTGATGTGGTCAATTGATGTGGTCAGGTTGATTTGACATGTGGTCAGGTTGATGTGACATGTGGTCAGGTTGATGCTACATGTGGTCAGGTTGATGCTGTCAGGTTGATGTGACATGTGGTCAGGTTGATGTGCTCAGGTTGATGTGACATGTGGTCAGGTTGATGCTACATGTGGTCAGGTTGATGTGACATGTGGTCAGGTTAATGTGACATGTGGTCAGGTTGATGTGACATGTGGTCAGGGTGATGTGGTCAGGATGATGTGGTCAGGTTGATGTGCTCAGGTTGATGTGACATGTGGTCAGGTTGATGCTACATGTGGTCAGGTTGATGTGACATGTGGTCAGGTTAATGTGACATGTGGTCAGGTTGATGTGACATGTGGTCAGGGTGATGTGGTCAGGGTGATGTGGTCAGGATGATGTGGTCAGGTTGATGTGCTCAGGGTGATGCTACATGTGGTCAGGTTGATGTGGTCAGATTGATGTGGTCAATTGATGTGGTCAGATTGATGTGGTCAGGTTGATTTGACATGTGGTCAGGTTGATGTGACATGTGGTCAGGTTGATGTGACATGTGGTCAGGTTGATGTGACATGTGGTCAGATTGATGTGGTCAGGTTGATTTGACATGTGGTCAGGTTGATGTGACATGTGGTCAGGTTGATGTGACATGTGGTCACGGTGATGTGGTCAGGGTGATGTGGTCAGGGTGATGCTACATGTGGTCAGGTTGATGTGGTCAGGTGATGTGACATGTGGTCAGGTTGATGTGGTCAGGTGATGTGGTCAGGTGATGTGGTCAGGGTGATGTGGTCAGGTGATGTGGTCAGGTTGATGTGACATGTGGTCAGGGTGATGTGACATGTGGTCAGGTTGATGTGGTCAGGGGGATGTGGTCAGGTTGATGTGGTCAGGTTGATGTGACATGTGGTCAGGGTGATGTGACATGTGGTCAGGTTGATGTGGTCAGGGTGATGTGACATGTGGTCAGGGTTGATGTGGTCAGGGTGATGTGACATGTGGTCAGGGTTGATGTGGTCAGGGTGATGTGGTCAGGGTGATGTGGTCAGGGTGATGTGACATGTGGTCAGGGTGATGTGGTCAGGGTGATGTGGTCAGGGTGATGTGACATGTGGTCAGGGTTGATGTGGTCAGGGAGATGTGGTCAGGGTGATGTGGTCAGGGTGATGTGACATGTGGTCAGGGTGATGTGGTCAGGGTGATGTGGTCAGGGTGATGCTACATGTGGTCAGGTTGATGTGGTCAGGGTGATGTGGTCAGGTGATGTGGTCAGGGTGATGTGGTCAGGGTGATGTGGTCAGGTGATGTGGTCAGGATGATGTGACATGTGGTCAGGTTGATGTGGTCAGGTGATGTGGTCAGGTGATGTGGTCAGGTGATGTGGTCAGGTTGGTGTGGTCAGGGTGATGTGGTCAGGATGATGTGGTGGTCAGGTGATGTGACAGGGTGATGTGGTCAGGTTGATGTGGTCAGGTTGATGTGGTCAGGGTGATGTGGTCAGGTGATGTGACATGTGGTCAGGGTTGATGTGGTCAGGTGATGTGACATGTGGTCAGGGTTGATGTGGTCAGGTGATGTGGTCAGGGTGATGTGAGATGTGGTCAGGGTGATGTGGTCAGGGTGATGTGAGATGTGGTCAGGGTGATGTGGTCAGGGTGATGTGGTCAGGGTGATGTGACATGTGGTCAGGGTGATGTGGTCAGGGTGATGTGGTCAGGTGATGTGGTCAGGGTGATGTGGTCAGGGTGATGTGGTCAGGATGATGTGACATGTGGTCAGGTGATGTGGTCAGGGTGATGTGGTCAGGTGATGTGGTCAGGGTGATGTGGTCAGGTGATGTGGTCAGGTTGGTGTGGTCAGGTGATGTGGTCAGGTTGATGTGGTCAGGGTGATGTGGTCAGGTTGGTGTGGTCAGGTGATGTGGTCAGGTTGGTGTGGTCAGAGTGATGTGGTCAGGATGATGTGTGATGTGGACAGGGTGATGTGGACAGGGTGATGTGGTCAGGTTGATGTGGTCAGGTTGATGTGGTCAGGTGATGTGGTCAGGTGATGTGGTCAGGTGATGTGACATGTGGTCAGGGTGATGTGACATGTGGTCAGGGTGATGTGGTCAGGGTGATGTGGTCAGGGTGATGTGGTCAGGGTGATGTGAGATGTGGTCAGGTGATGTGGTCAGGGTGATGTGGTCAGGTGATGTGACATGTGGTCAGGTGATGTGGTCAGGGTGATGTGGTCAGGGTGATGCTACATGTGGTCAGGTTGATGTGACATGTGGTCAGGGTGATGTGGTCAGGATGATGTGCTCAGGGTGATGCTACATGTGGTCAGGTTGATGTGGTCAGGGTGATGTGGTCAGATTGATGTGGTCAATTGATGTGGTCAGGTTGATTTGACATGTGGTCAGGTTGATGCTACATGTGGTCAGGTTGATGTGACATGTGGTCAGGTTGATGCTACATGTGGTCAGGTTGATGTGACATGTGGTCAGGTTGATGCTACATGTGGTCAAGTTGATGTGGTCAGGTTGATGTGACATGTGGTCAGGTTGATGTGCTCAGGTTGATGTGACATGTGGTCAGGTTGATGCTACATGTGGTCAGGTTGATGTGACATGTGGTCAGGATGATGTGGTCAGGTTGATGTGCTCAGGGTGATGCTACATGTGGTCAGGTTGATGTGGTCAGATTGATGTGGTCAATTGATGTGGTCAGATTGATGTGGTCAGGTTGATTTGACATGTGGTCAGGTTGATGTGACATGTGGTCAGGGTGATGTGACATGTGGTCAGGTTGATGTGACATGTGGTCAGGTTGATGTGACATGTGGTCAGGGTGATGTGACATGTGGTCAGGTTGATGTGGTCAGGGTGATGCTACATGTGGTCAGGTTGATGTGGTCAGGTTGATGTGACATGTGGTCAGGTTGATGTGACATGTGGTCAGGTTGATGTGAAATGTGGTCAGGGTGATGTGACATGTGGTCAGGTTGATGTGCCATGTGGTCAGGTTGATGTGACATGTGGTCAGGGTGATGTGACATGTGGTCAGGTTGATGTGGTCAGGGTGATGCTACATGTGGTCAGGTTGATGTGGTCAGGTTGATATGACATGTGGTCAGGATGATGTGCTCAGGTTGATGTGCTCAGGGTGATGTGGTCAGATTGATGTGGTCAATTGATGTGGTCAATTGATGTGGTCAGATTGATGTGGTCAGGTTGATGTGACATGTGGTCAGGTTGATGTGACATGTGGTCAGGTTGATGTGACATGTGGTCAGGGTGATGCTACATGTGGTCAGGGTGATGTGGTCAGATTGATGTGGTCAATTGATGTGGTCAGGTTGATTTGACATGTGGTCAGGTTGATGTGACATGTGGTCAGGTTGATGTGACATGTGGTCAGGTTGATGCTACATGTGGTCAGGTTGATGCTACATGTGGTCAGGTTGATGTGACATGTGGTCAGGTTGATGCTACATGTGGTCAGGTTGATGTGACATGTGGTCAGGTTGATGCTACATGTGGTCAGGTTGATGTGACATGTGGTCAGGTTGATGCTACATGTGGTCAGGTTGATGCTACATGTGGTCAGGTTGATGCTACATGTGGTCAGGTTGATGTGCTCAGGTTGATGTGACATGTGGTCAGGTTGATGCTACATGTGGTCAGGTTGATGTGGTCAGGTTGATGTGACATGTGGTCAGGTTGATGTGACATGTGGTCAGGGTGATGTGGTCAGGATGATGTGGTTAGGTTGATGTGCTCAGGGTGATGCTACATGTGGTCAGGTTGATGTGGTCAGATTGATGTGGTCAATTGATGTGGTCAGATTGATGTGGTCAGGTTGATTTGACATGTGGTCAGGTTGATGTGACATGTGGTCAGGGTGATGTGACATGTGGTCAGGTTGATGTGACATGTGGTCAGGTTGATGTGACATGTGGTCAGGGTGATGTGGTCAGGGTGATGTGGTCAGGGTGATGCTACATGTGGTCAGGTTATGTGGTCAGGGTGATGTGACATGTGGTCAGGTTGATGTGGTCAGGGTGATGTGGTCAGGGTGATGTGGTCAGGGTGATGTGGTCAGGTTGATGTGGTCAGGTTGATGTGACATGTGGTCAGGGTGATGTGACATGTGGTCAGGTTGATGTGGTCAGGGGGATGTGGTCAGGTTGATGTGGTCAGGTTGATGTGGTCAGGTTGATGTGACATGTGGTCAGGGTGATGTGACATGTGGTCAGGTTGATGTGGTCAGGGTGATGTGACATGTGGTCAGGGTTGATGTGGTCAGGGTGATGTGACATGTGGTCAGGGTTGATGTGGTCAGGGTGATGTGGTCAGGGTGATGTGGTCAGGGTGATGTGACATGTGGTCAGGGTGATGTGGTCAGGGTGATGTGGTCAGGGTGATGTGACATGTGGTCAGGTTGATGTGGTCAGGAGATGTGGTCAGGTGATGTGGTCAGGGTGATGTGACATGTGGTCAGGGTGATGTGGTCAGGGTGATGTGGTCAGGGTGATGCTACATGTGGTCAGGTTGATGTGGTCAGGGTGATGTGGTCAGGTGATGTGGTCAGGGTGATGTGGTCAGGGTGATGTGGTCAGGGTGATGTGGTCAGGATGATGTGACATGTGGTCAGGTTGATGTGGTCAGGGTGATGTGGTCAGGGTGATGTGGTCAGGGTGATGTGGTCAGGTTGGTGTGGTCAGGGTGATGTGGTCAGGATGATGTGTGATGTGGTCAGGGTGATGTGGACAGGGTGATGTGGTCAGGTTGATGTGGTCAGGTTGATGTGGTCAGGTGATGTGGTCAGGGTGATGTGACATGTGGTCAGGGTGATGTGGTCAGGGTGATGTGACATGTGGTCAGGTTGATGTGGTCAGGGTGATGTGGTCAGGGTGATGTGATGATGTGGTCAGGGTGATGTGGTCAGGGTGATGTGAGATGTGGTCAGGTGATGTGGTCAGGGTGATGTGGTCAGGGTGATGTGACATGTGGTCAGGGTGATGTGGTCAGGTGATGTGGTCAGGTGATGTGGTCAGGGTGATGTGGTCAGGTGATGTGGTCAGGATGATGTGACATGTGGTCAGGTTGATGTGGTCAGGTGATGTCAGGTCATGGGTCAGGGTGATGTGGTCAGGGTGATGTGGTCAGGTTGGTGTGGTCAGGTGATGTGGTCAGGTTGGTGTGGTCAGGGTGATGTGGTCAGGTTGGTGTGGTCAGGGTGATGTGGTCAGGTTGGTGTGGTCAGAGTGATGTGGTCAGGATGATGTGATGTGGACAGGGTGATGTGGACAGGGTGATGTGGTCAGGTTGATGTGGTCATGGTCAGGGTGATGTGGTCAGGGTGATGTGGTCAGGGTGATGTGACATGTGGTCAGGGTGATGTGACATGTGGTCAGGGTTGATGTGGTCAGGGTGATGTGGTCAGGGTGATGTGGTCAGGGTGATGTGAGATGTGGTCAGGGTGATGTGGTCAGGGTGATGTGGTCAGGGTGATGTGACATGTGGTCAGGGTGATGTGGTCAGGGTGATGTGGTCAGGGTGATGCTACATGTGGTCAGGTTGATGTGACATGTGGTCAGGGTGATGTGGTCAGGATGATGTGCTCAGGGTGATGCTACATGTGGTCAGGTTGATGTGGTCAGGGTGATGTTGGTCAGATTGATGTGGTCAATTGATGTGGTCAGGTTGATTTGACATGTGGTCAGGTTGATGCTACATGTGGTCAGGTTGATGTGACATGTGGTCAGGTTGATGCTACATGTGGTCAGGTTGATGTGACATGTGGTCAGGTTGATGCTACATGTGGTCAAGTTGATGTGGTCAGGTTGATGTGACATGTGGTCAGGTTGATGTGCTCAGGTTGATGTGACATGTGGTCAGGTTGATGCTACATGTGGTCAGGTTGATGTGACATGTGGTCAGGATGATGTGGTCAGGTTGATGTGCTCAGGGTGATGCTACATGTGGTCAGGTTGATGTGGTCAGATTGATGTGGTCAATTGATGTGGTCAGATTGATGTGGTCAGGTTGATTTGACATGTGGTCAGGTTGATGTGACATGTGGTCAGGTGATGTGACATGTGGTCAGGTTGATGTGACATGTGGTCAGGTTGATGTGACATGTGGTCAGGTGATGTGACATGTGGTCAGGTTGATGTGGTCAGGTGATGCTGGTCAGGTTGATGTGGTCAGGTTGATGTGACATGTGGTCAGGTTGATGTGACATGTGGTCAGGTTGATGTGACATGTGGTCAGGTGATGTGACATGTGGTCAGGTTGATGTGGTCAGGTGATGCTACATGTGGTCAGGTTGATGTGGTCAGGTTGATATGACATGTGGTCAGGATGATGTGCTCAGGTTGATGTGCTCAGGTGATGTGGTCAGATTGATGTGGTCAATTGATGTGGTCAATTGATGTGGTCAGATTGATGTGGTCAGGTTGATGTGACATGTGGTCAGGTTGATGTGACATGTGGTCAGGTTGATGTGACATGTGGTCAGGTGATGCTACATGTGGTCAGGGTGATGTGGTCAGATTGATGTGGTCAATTGATGTGGTCAGGTTGATTTGACATATGGTCAGGTTGATGTGACATGTGGTCAGGTTGATGTGACATGTGGTCAGGTTGATGCTACATGTGGTCAGGTTGATGCTACATGTGGTCAGGTTGATGTGACATGTGGTCAGGTTGATGCTACATGTGGTCAGGTTGATGTGACATGTGGTCAGGTTGATGCTACATGTGGTCAGGTTGATGTGACATGTGGTCAGGTTGATGCTACATGTGGTCAGGTTGATGCTACATGTGGTCAGGTTGATGCTACATGTGGTCAGGTTGATGTGCTCAGGTTGATGTGACATGTGGTCAGGTTGATGCTACATGTGGTCAGGTTGATGTGGTCAGGTTGATGTGACATGTGGTCAGGTTGATGTGACATGTGGTCAGGGTGATGTGGTCAGGATGATGTGGTTAGGTTGATGTGCTCAGGGTGATGCTACATGTGGTCAGGTTGATGTGGTCAGATTGATGTGGTCAATTGATGTGGTCAGATTGATGTGGTCAGGTTGATTTGACATGTGGTCAGGTTGATGTGACATGTGGTCAGGTTGATGTGACATGTGGTCAGGGTGATGTGACGTGGTCAGGTTGATGTGGTCAGGGTGATGCTACATGTGGTCAGGTTGATGTGGTCAGGTTGATGTGGTCAGGTTGATATGACATGTGGTCAGGATGATGTTCTCAGGGTGATGTGGTCAGATTGATGTGGTCAATTGATGTGGTCAGATTGATGTGGTCAGGTTGATGTGACATGTGGTCAGGTTGATGTGACATGTGGTCAGGTTGATGTGGCATGTGGTCAGGGTGATGTGGTCAGGGTGATGCTACATGTGGTCAGGTTGATGTGGTCAGGTTGATGTGGTCAGATTGATGTGGTCAATTGATGTGGTCAGGTTGATTTGACATGTGGTCAGGTTGATGTGACATGTGGTCAGGTTGATGCTACATGTGGTCAGGTTGATGCTACATGTGGTCAGGTTGATGTGACATGTGGTCAGGTTGATGTGCTCAGGTTGATGCTACATGTGGTCAGGTTGATGTGACATGTGGTCAGGTTGATGTGACATGTGGTCAGGTTGATGTGACATGTGGTCAGGGTGATGTGGTCAGGATGATGTGGTCAGGTTGATGTGCTCAGGGTGAAGCTACATGTGGTCAGGTTGATGTGGTCAGATTGATGTGGTCAATTGATGTGGTCAGATTGATGTGGTCAGGTTGATTTGACATGTGGTCAGGTTGATGTGACATGTGGTCAGGTTGATGTGACATGTGGTCAGATTGATGTGGTCAGGTTGATTTGACATGTGGTCAGGTTGATGTGACATGTGGTCAGGTTGATGTGACATGTGGTCAGGGTGATGTGGTCAGGGTGATGCTACATGTGGTCAGGTTGATGTGGTCAGGGTGATGTGACATGTGGTCAGGTTGATGTGGTCAGGGTGATGTGGTCAGGTTGATGTGGTCAGGTTGATGTGGTCAGGTTGATGTGACATGTGGTCAGGGTGATGTGACATGTGGTCAGGTTGATGTGGTCAGGGTGATGTGGTCAGGTTGATGTGGTCAGGTTGATGTGACATGTGGTCAGGGTGATGTGACATGTGGTCAGGGTGATGTGGTCAGGTTGATGTGGTCAGGTTGATGTGGTCAGGTTGATGTGACATGTGGTCAGGGTGATGTGACATGTGGTCAGGGTGATGTGACATGTGGTCAGGGTTGATGTGGTCAGGGTGATGTGACATGTGATCAGGGTTGATGTGGTCAGGGTGATGTGGTCAGGGTGATGTGACATGTGGTCAGGGTGATGTGGTCAGGGTGATGTGGTCAGGGTGATGCTACATGTGGTCAGGTTGATGTGGTCAGGGTGATGTGGTCAGGGTGATGCTACATGTGGTCAGGTTGATGTGGTCAGGGTGATGTGGTCAGGTGATATGGTCAGGGTGATGTGGTCAGGGTGATGTGGTCAGGGTGATGTGGTCAGGTTGGTGTGGTCAGGGTGATGTGGTCAGGTTGGTGTGGTCAGGGTGATGTGGTCAGGATGATGTGTGATGTGGTCAGGGTGTTGTGGACAGGGTGATGTGGTCAGGTTGATGTGGTCAGGTTGATGTGGTGAGGGTGATGTGGTCAGGGTGATGTGACATGTGGTCAGGGTTGATGTGGTCAGGGTGATGTGACATGTGGTCAGGGTTGATGTGGTCAGGGTGATGTGGTCAGGGTGATGTCGTCAGGGTGATGTGGTCAGGGTGATGTGAGATGTGGTCAGGGTGATGTGGTCAGGGTGATGTGACATGTGGTCAGGGTGATGTGGTCAGGGTGATGTGGTCAGGGTGATGTGACATGTGGTCAGGGTGATGTGGTCAGGGTGATGTGGTCAGGTGATGTGGTCAGGGTGATGTGGTCAGGGTGATGTGGTCAGGGTGATGTGGTCAGGATGATGTGACATGTGGTCAGGTTGATGTGGTCAGGGTGATGTGGTCAGGTTGATGTGGTCAGGGTGATGTGGTCAGGGTGATGTGGTCAGGTGATGTGGTCAGGTTGGTGTGGTCAGGTGATGTGGTCAAGTTGGTGTGGTCAGGGTGATGTGGTCAGGTTGGTGTGGTCAGGGTGATGTGGTCAGGTTGGTGTGGTCAGGATGATGTGGTCAGGTTGATGTGGTGAGGGTGATGTGGTCAGGGTGATGTGACATGTGGTCAGGGTTGATGTGGTCAGGGTGATGTGACATGTGGTCAGGGTTGATGTGGTCAGGGTGATGTGGTCAGGTGATGTCGTCAGGGTGATGTGGTCAGGGTGATGTGAGATGTGGTCAGGGTGATGTGGTCAGGGTGATGTGACATGTGGTCAGGGTGATGTGGTCAGGGTGATGTGGTCAGGGTGATGTGACATGTGGTCAGGGTGATGTGGTCAGGGTGATGTGGTCAGGTGATGTGGTCAGGGTGATGTGGTCAGGGTGATGTGGTCAGGGTGATGTGGTCAGGATGATGTGACATGTGGTCAGGTTGATGTGGTCAGGGTGATGTGGTCAGGTTGATGTGGTCAGGGTGATGTGGTCAGGGTGATGTGGTCAGGGTGATGTGGTCAGGTTGGTGTGGTCAGGGTGATGTGGTCAGGTTGGTGTGGTCAGGGTGATGTGGTCAGGTTGGTGTGGTCAGGGTGATGTGGTCAGGTTGGTGTGGTCAGGATGATGTGTGATGTGGACAGGGTGATGTGGACAGGGTGATGTGGTCAGGTTGATGTGGTCAGGTTGATGTGGTCAGGGTGATGTGGTCAGGTTGATGTGGTCAGGGTGATGTGACATGTGGTCAGGGTGATGTGACATGTGGTCAGGGTTGATGTGGTCAGGGTGATGTGGTCAGGGTGATGTGGTCAGGGTGATGTGAGATGTGGTCAGGGTGATGTGGTCAGGGTGATGTGACATGTGGTCAGGGTGATGTGGTCAGGGTGATGTGGTCAGGGTGATGTGACATGTGGTCAGGGTGATGTGGTCAGGGTAATGCTACATGTGGTCAGGTTGATGTGACATGTGGTCAGGGTGATGTGGTCAGGATGATGTGGTCAGGTTGATGTGCTCAGGGTGAAGCTACATGTGGTCAGGTTGATGTGGTCAGATTGATGTGGTCAATTGATGTGGTCAGATTGATGTGGTCAGGTTGATTTGACATGTGGTCAGGTTGATGTGACATGTGGTCAGGTTGATGTGACATGTGGTCAGGTTGATGTGACATGTGGTCAGATTGATGTGGTCAGGTTGATTTGACATGTGGTCAGGTTGATGTGACATGTGGTCAGGTTGATGTGACATGTGGTCAGGTGATGTGGTCAGGGTGATGTGGTCAGGGTGATGCTACATGTGGTCAGGTTGATGTGGTCAGGGTGATGTGACATGTGGTCAGGTTGATGTGGTCAGGGTGATGTGGTCAGGGTGATGTGGTCAGGTTGATGTGACATGTGGTCAGGGTGATGTGACATGTGGTCAGGTTGATGTGGTCAGGTTGATGTGGTCAGGTTGATGTGGTCAGGTTGATGTGACATGTGGTCAGGGTGATGTGACATGTGGTCAGGGTGATGTGGTCAGGTTGATGTGGTCAGGTTGATGTGGTCAGGTTGATGTGGTCAGGGTGATGTGACATGTGGTCAGGGTGATGTGGTCAGGGTGATGTGACATGTGGTCAGGGTTGATGTGGTCAGGGTGATGTGGTCAGGGTGATGTGACATGTGGTCAGGGTGATGTGGTCAGGGTGATGCTACATGTGGTCAGGTTGATGTGGTCAGGGTGATGTGGTCAGGGTGATGCTACATGTGGTCAGGTTGATGTGGTCAGGGTGATGTGGTCAGGTGATGTGGTCAGGGTGATGTGGTCAGGTGATGTGGTCAGGATGATGTGGTCAGGTGATGTGGTCAGGGTGATGTGGTCAGGGTGATGTGGTCAGGTTGGTGTGGTCAGGGTGATGTGACATGTGGTCAGGGTGATGTGACATGTGGTCAGGGTGATGTGGTCAGGGTGATGTGGTCAGGTGATGTGAGATGTGGTCAGGTTGATGTGGTCAGGTGATGTGACATGTGGTCAGGGTGATGTGGTCAGGGTGATGTGGTCAGGGTGATGTGACATGTGGTCAGGGTGATGTGGTCAGGGTGATGCTACATGTGGTCAGGTTGATGTGGTCAGGTTGATGTGGTCAGGTTGATGTGACATGTGGTCAGGTGATGTGACATGTGGTCAGGTTGATGTGGTCAGGTGATGTGGTCAGGTTGATGTGGTCAGGTTGATGTGGTCAGGTTGATGTGACATGTGGTCAGGGTGATGTGACATGTGGTCAGGTGATGTGGTCAGGTTGATGTGGTCAGGTTGATGTGGTCAGGTTGATGTGGTCAGGTGATGTGACATGTGGTCAGGGTTGATGTGGTCAGGTGATGTGACATGTGGTCAGGGTTGATGTGGTCAGGTGATGTGGTCAGGGTGATGTGACATGTGGTCAGGGTGATGTGGTCAGGGTGATGTGGTCAGGGTGATGCTACATGTGGTCAGGTTGATGTGGTCAGGGTGATGTGGTCAGGGTGATGCTACATGTGGTCAGGTTGATGTGGTCAGGGTGATGTGGTCAGGTGATGTGGTCAGGGTGATGTGGTCAGGGTGATGTGGTCAGGATGATGTGGTCAGGGTGATGTGGTCAGGGTGATGTGGTCAGGGTGATGTGGTCAGGTTGGTGTGGTCAGGGTGATGTGGTCAGGTTGGTGTGGTCAGGGTGATGTGGTCAGGATGATGTGTGATGTGGTCAGGGTGATGTGGACAGGGTGATGTGGTCAGGTTGATGTGGTCAGGTTGATGTGGTCAGGGTGATGTGGTCAGGGTGATGTGACATGTGGTCAGGGTTGATGTGGTCAGGGTGATGTGACATGTGGTCAGGGTTGATGTGGTCAGGGTGATGTGGTCAGGGTGATGTGGTCAGGTGATGTGGTCAGGGTGATGTGGTCAGGTGATGCTACATGTGGTCAGGTTGATGTGGTCAGGTGATGTGGTCAGGTGATGCTACATGTGGTCAGGTTGATGTGGTCAGGGTGATATGGTCAGGTGATGTGGTCAGGGTGATGTGGTCAGGGTGATGTGGTCAGGATGATGTGGTCAGGGTGATGTGGTCAGGGTGATGTGGTCAGGGTGATGTGGTCAGGTTGGTGTGGTCAGGGTGATGTGGTCAGGTTGGTGTGGTCAGGGTGATGTGGTCAGGATGATGTGTGATGTGGTCAGGGTGATGTGGACAGGGTGATGTGGTCAGGTTGATGTGGTCAGGTTGATGTGGTCAGGGTGATGTGGTCAGGGTGATGTGACATGTGGTCAGGGTTGATGTGGTCAGGGTGATGTGACATGTGGTCAGGGTTGATGTGGTCAGGGTGATGTGGTCAGGGTGATGTGGTCAGGTGATGTGGTCAGGGTGATGTGGTCAGGGTGATGTGGTCAGGATGATGTGGTCAGGGTGATGTGGTCAGGGTGATGTGGTCAGGTGATGTGGTCAGGTGATGTCAGGTTGGTGTGGTCAGGGTGATGTGGTCAGGTTGGTGTGGTCAGGGTGATGTGGTCAGGTGATATGGTCAGGGTGATGTGGTCAGGGTGATGTGGTCAGGGTGATGGGTCAGGTTGGTGGTCAGGGTGATGTGGTCAGGTTGGTGTGGTCAGGTGATGTGGTCAGGATGATGTGATGTGGTCAGGTGTTGTGGACAGGGTGATGTGGTCAGGTTGATGTGGTCAGGTTGATGTGGTCAGGGTGATGTGGTCAGGGTGATGTGACATGTGGTCAGGGTTGATGTGGTCAGGGTGATGTGACATGTGGTCAGGGTTGATGTGGTCAGGGTGATGTGGTCAGGGTGATGTCGTCAGGTGATGTGGTCAGGTGATGTGAGATGTGGTCAGGGTGATGTGGTCAGGTGATGTGACATGGTCAGGGTGATGTGGTCAGGTGATGTGGTCAGGGTGATGTGGTCAGGGTGATGTGGTCAGGATGATGTGACATGTGGTCAGGTTGATGTGGTCAGGGTGATGTGGTCAGGTTGATGTGGTCAGGGTGATGTGGTCAGGTGATGTGGTCAGGGTGATGTGGTCAGGTTGGTGTGGTCAGGGTGATGTGGTCAGGTTGGTGTGGTCAGGGTGATGTGGTCAGGTTGGTGTGGTCAGGATGATGTGTGATGTGGACAGGGTGATGTGGACAGGGTGATGTGGTCAGGTTGATGTGGTCAGGTTGATGTGGTCAGGGTGATGTGGTCAGGTTGATGTGGTCAGGGTGATGTGACATGTGGTCAGGGTGATGTGACATGTGGTCAGGGTTGATGTGGTCAGGTGATGTGGTCAGGGTGATGTGGTCAGGGTGATGTGAGATGTGGTCAGGGTGATGTGGTCAGGGTGATGTGACATGTGGTCAGGGTGATGTGGTCAGGGTGATGTGGTCAGGGTGATGTGACATGTGGTCAGGGTGATGTGGTCAGGGTGATGCTACATGTGGTCAGGTTGATGTGACATGTGGTCAGGGTGATGTGGTCAGGATGATGTGGTCAGGTTGATGTGCTCAGGGTGAAGCTACATGTGGTCAGGTTGATGTGGTCAGATTGATGTGGTCAATTGATGTGGTCAGATTGATGTGGTCAGGTTGATTTGACATGTGGTCAGGTTGATGTGACATGTGGTCAGGTTGATGTGACATGTGGTCAGGTTGATGTGACATGTGGTCAGATTGATGTGGTCAGGTTGATTTGACATGTGGTCAGGTTGATGTGACATGTGGTCAGGTTGATGTGACATGTGGTCAGGGTGATGTGGTCAGGGTGATGTGGTCAGGGTGATGCTACATGTGGTCAGGTTGATGTGGTCAGGGTGATGTGACATGTGGTCAGGTTGATGTGGTCAGGGTGATGTGGTCAGGGTGATGTGGTCAGGTTGATGTGACATGTGGTCAGGGTGATGTGACATGTGGTCAGGTTGATGTGGTCAGGGTGATGTGGTCAGGTTGATGTGGTCAGGTTGATGTGACATGTGGTCAGGTGATGTGACATGTGGTCAGGTGATGGGTGGTTGATGTGGTCAGGTTGATGTGGTCAGGTTGATGTGGTCAGGGTGATGTGACATGTGGTCAGGGTTGATGTGGTCAGGGTGATGTGACATGTGGTCAGGGTTGATGTGGTCAGGGTGATGTGGTCAGGGTGATGTGACATGTGGTCAGGGTGATGTGGTCAGGGTGATGTGGTCAGGGTGATGCTACATGTGGTCAGGTTGATGTGGTCAGGGTGATGTGGTCAGGGTGATGCTACATGTGGTCAGGTTGATGTGGTCAGGGTGATGTGGTCAGGTGATGTGGTCAGGGTGATGTGGTCAGGGTGATGTGGTCAGGATGATGTGGTCAGGGTGATGTGGTCAGGGTGATGTGGTCAGGGTGATGTGGTCAGGTTGGTGTGGTCAGGGTGATGTGACATGTGGTCAGGGTGATGTGACATGTGGTCAGGGTTGATGTGGTCAGGGTGATGTGGTCAGGGTGATGTGGTCAGGGTGATGTGAGATGTGGTCAGGGTGATGTGGTCAGGGTGATGTGACATGTGGTCAGGGTGATGTGGTCAGGGTGATGTGACATGTGGTCAGGGTGATGTGGTCAGGGTGATGCTACATGTGGTCAGGTTGATGTGACATGTGGTCAGGGTGATGTGGTCAGGATGATGTGGTCAGGTTGATGTGCTCAGGGTGAAGCTACATGTGGTCAGGTTGATGTGGTCAGATTGATGTGGTCAATTGATGTGGTCAGATTGATGTGGTCAGGTTGATTTGACATGTGGTCAGGTTGATGTGACATGTGGTCAGGTTGATGTGACATGTGGTCAGGTTGATGTGACATGTGGTCAGATTGATGTGGTCAGGTTGATTTGACATGTGGTCAGGTTGATGTGACATGTGGTCAGGTTGATGTGACATGTGGTCAGGGTGATGTGGTCAGGGTGATGTGGTCAGGGTGATGCTACATGTGGTCAGGTTGATGTGGTCAGGGTGATGTGACATGTGGTCAGGTTGATGTGGTCAGGGTGATGTGGTCAGGGTGATGTGGTCAGGGTGATGTGGTCAGGTTGATGTGGTCAGGTTGATGTGGTCAGGTTGATGTGACATGTGGTCAGGTTGATGTGGTCAGGGTGATGTGGTCAGGTTGATGTGGTCAGGTTGATGTGGTCAGGTTGATGTGACATGTGGTCAGGGTGATGTGACATGTGGTCAGGGTGATGTGGTCAGGTTGATGTGGTCAGGTTGATGTGGTCAGGTTGATGTGGTCAGGGTGATGTGACATGTGGTCAGGGTTGATGTGGTCAGGGTGATGTGACATGTGGTCAGGGTTGATGTGGTCAGGGTGATGTGGTCAGGGTGATGTGACATGTGGTCAGGGTGATGTGGTCAGGGTGATGTGGTCAGGGTGATGCTACATGTGGTCAGGTTGATGTGGTCAGGGTGATGTGGTCAGGGTGATGCTACATGTGGTCAGGTTGATGTGGTCAGGGTGATGTGGTCAGGTGATGTGGTCAGGGTGATGTGGTCAGGGTGATGTGGTCAGGATGATGTGGTCAGGGTGATGTGGTCAGGGTGATGTGGTCAGGGTGATGTGGTCAGGTTGGTGTGGTCAGGGTGATGTGGTCAGGTTGGTGTGGTCAGGGTGATGTGGTCAGGATGATGTGTGATGTGGTCAGGGTGATGTGGACAGGGTGATGTGGTCAGGTTGATGTGGTCAGGTTGATGTGGTCAGGGTGATGTGGTCAGGGTGATGTGACATGTGGTCAGGGTTGATGTGGTCAGGGTGATGTGACATGTGGTCAGGGTGATGTGGTCAGGGTGATGTGGTCAGGTGATGTGGTCAGGTGATGTGACAGGGTGATGGTCAGGGTGATGTGGTCAGGATGATGTGGTCAGGGTGATGTGGTCAGGGTGATGTGGTCAGGGTGATGTGGTCAGGGTGATGTGGTCAGGTTGGTGTGGTCAGGGTGATGTGGTCAGGTTGGTGTGGTCAGGGTGATGTGGTCAGGGTGATGTGGTCAGGTTGATGTGGTCAGGTTGATGTGGTCAGGTTGATGTGGTCAGGTTGATGTGACATGTGGTCAGGGTGATGTGACATGTGGTCAGGTTGATGTGGTCAGGGTGATGTGGTCAGGTTGATGTGGTCAGGTTGATGTGGTCAGGTTGATGTGACATGTGGTCAGGGTGATGTGACATGTGGTCAGGGTGATGTGGTCAGGTTGATGTGGTCAGGTTGATGTGGTCAGGTTGATGTGGTCAGGGTGATGTGACATGTGGTCAGGGTGATGTGACATGTGGTCAGGGTGATGTGGTCAGGGTGATGTGGTCAGGGTGATGTGACATGTGGTCAGGGTGATGTGGTCAGGGTGATGTGGTCAGGGTGATGCTACATGTGGTCAGGTTGATGTGGTCAGGGTGATGTGGTCAGGGTGATGCTACATGTGGTCATGTTGATGTGGTCAGGGTGATGTGGTCAGGTGATGTGGTCAGGGTGATGTGGTCAGGATGATGTGGTCAGGGTGATGTGGTCAGGGTGATGTGGTCAGGGTGATGTGGTCAGGTTGGTGTGGTCAGGGTGATGTGGTCAGGTTGGTGTGGTCAGGGTGATGTGGTCAGGATGATGTGTGATGTGGTCAGGGTGATGTGGACAGGGTGATGTGGTCAGGTTGATGTGGTCAGGTTGATGTGGTCAGGGTGATGTGGTCAGGGTGATGTGACATGTGGTCAGGGTTGATGTGGTCAGGATGATGTGACATGTGGTCAGGGTGATGTGGTCAGGGTGATGTGGTCAGGGTGATGTGGTCAGGGTGATGTGAGATGTGGTCAGGGTGATGTGGTCAGGGTGATGTGACATGTGGTCAGGGTGATGTGGTCAGGGTGATGTGACATGTGGTCAGGGTGATGTGGTCAGGGTGATGTGGTCAGGTGATGTGGTCAGGGTGATGTGGTCAGGGTGATGTGGTCAGGGTGATGTGGTCAGGGTGATGTGACATGTGGTCAGGTTGATGTGGTCAGGGTGATGTGGTCAGGTTGATGTGGTCAGGGTGATGTGGTCAGGGTGATGTGGTCAGGGTGATGCTACATGTGGTCAGGTTGATGTGGTCAGGGTGATGTGGTCAGGGTGATGCTACATGTGGTCAGGTTGATGTGGTCAGGGTGATGTGGTCAGGTGATGTGGTCAGGGTGATGTGGTCAGGGTGATGTGGTCAGGATGATGTGGTCAGGGTGATGTGGTCAGGGTGATGTGGTCAGGGTGATGTGGTCAGGGTGATGTGGTCAGGTTGGTGTGGTCAGGGTGATGTGGTCAGGGTGATGTGAGATGTGGTCAGGGTGATGTGGTCAGGGTGATGTGACATGTGGTCAGGGTGATGTGGTCAGGGTGATGTGGTCAGGGTGATGTGACATGTGGTCAGGGTGATGTGGTCAGGGTGATGCTACATGTGGTCAGGTTGATGTGACATGTGGTCAGGGTGATGTGGTCAGGATGATGTGGTCAGGTTGATGTGCTCAGGGTGAAGCTACATGTGGTCAGGTTGATGTGGTCAGATTGATGTGGTCAATTGATGTGGTCAGATTGATGTGGTCAGGTTGATTTGACATGTGGTCAGGTTGATGTGACATGTGGTCAGGTTGATGTGACATGTGGTCAGGTTGATGTGACATGTGGTCAGATTGATGTGGTCAGGTTGATTTGACATGTGGTCAGGTTGATGTGACATGTGGTCAGGTTGATGTGACATGTGGTCAGGGTGATGTGGTCAGGGTGATGTGGTCAGGGTGATGCTACATGTGGTCAGGTTGATGTGGTCAGGGTGATGTGACATGTGGTCAGGTTGATGTGGTCAGGGTGATGTGGTCAGGGTGATGTGGTCAGGGTGATGTGGTCAGGTTGATGTGACATGTGGTCAGGGTGATGTGACATGTGGTCAGGGTGATGTGGTCAGGGTGATGTGGTCAGGTTGATGTGGTCAGGTTGATGTGGTCAGGTTGATGTGACATGTGGTCAGGGTGATGTGACATGTGGTCAGGGTGATGTGGTCAGGTTGATGTGGTCAGGTTGATGTGGTCAGGGTGATGTGACATGTGGTCAGGGTTGATGTGGTCAGGGTGATGTGACATGTGGTCAGGGTTGATGTGGTCAGGGTGATGTGGTCAGGGTGATGTGACATGTGGTCAGGGTGATGTGGTCAGGGTGATGTGGTCAGGGTGATGCTACATGTGGTCAGGTTGATGTGGTCAGGGTGATGTGGTCAGGGTGATGCACATGTGGTCAGGTTGATGTGGTCAGGGATGTGGTCAGGTGATGTGGTCAGGGTGATGTGGTCAGGGTGATGGTCAGGATGATGTGGTCAGGTGATGTGGTCAGGGTGATGTGGTCAGGGTGATGTGGTCAGGTTGGTGTGGTCAGGGTGATGTGACATGTGGTCAGGGTGATGTGACATGTGGTCAGGGCTGATGTGGTCAGGGTGATGTGGTCAGGGTGATGTGGTCAGGGTGATGATGGTCAGGGTGATGTGGTCAGGGTGATGTGACATGTGGTCAGGTGATGTGGTCAGGGTGATGTGGTCAGGGTGATGTGACATGTGGTCAGGGTGATGTGGTCAGGATGATGCTACATGGTCAGGTTGATGTGACATGTGGTCAGGGTGATGTGGTCAGGATGATGTGGTCAGGTTGATGTGCTCAGGGTGAAGCTACATGTGGTCAGGTTGATGTGGTCAGATTGATGTGGTCAATTGATGTGGTCAGATTGATGTGGTCAGGTTGATTTGACATGTGGTCAGGTTGATGTGACATTTGGTCAGGTTGATGTGACATGTGGTCAGGTTGATGTGACATGTGGTCAGATTGATGTGGTCAGGTTGATTTGACATGTGGTCAGGATGATGTGACATGTGGTCAGGTTGATGTGACATGTGGTCAGGGTGATGTGGTCAGGGTGATGTGGTCAGGGTGATGCTACATGTGGTCAGGTTGATGTGGTCAGGGTGATGTGACATGTGGTCAGGTTGATGTGGTCAGGGTGATGTGGTCAGGGTGATGTGGTCAGGGTGATGTGGTCAGGTTGATGTGGTCAGGTTGATGTGGTCAGGTTGATGTGACATGTGGTCAGGGTGATGTGACATGTGGTCAGGTTGATGTGGTCAGGGTGATGTGGTCAGGTTGATGTGGTCAGGTTGATGTGGTCAGGTTGATGTGACATGTGGTCAGGGTGATGTGACATGTGGTCAGGGTGATGTGGTCAGGTTGATGTGGTCAGGTTGATGTTGTCAGGTTGATGTGGTCAGGGTGATGTGACATGTGGTCAGGGTTGATGTGGTCAGGGTGATGTGACATGTGGTCAGGGTTGATGTGGTCAGGGTGATGTGGTCAGGGTGATGTGACATGTGGTCAGGGTGATGTGGTCAGGGTGATGTGGTCAGGGTGATGCTACATGTGGTCAGGTTGATGTGGTCAGGGTGATGTGGTCAGGGTGATGCTACATGTGGTCAGGTTGATGTGGTCAGGTTGATGTGGTCAGGTGATGTGGTCAGGTGATGTGGTCAGGGTGATGTGGTCAGGATGATGTGGTCAGGGTGATGTGGTCAGGGTGATGTGGTCAGGGTGATGTGGTCAGGTTGGTGTGGTCAGGGTGATGTGGTCAGGTTGGTGTGGTCAGGGTGATGTGGTCAGGATGATGTGTGATGTGGTCAGGGTGATGTGGACAGGGTGATGTGGTCAGGTTGATGTGGTCAGGTTGATGTGGTCAGGGTGATGTGGTCAGGGTGATGTGACATGTGGTCAGGGTTGATGTGGTCAGGGTTGATGTGGTCAGGGTGATGTGGTCAGGTGATGTGGTCAGGGTGATGTGGTCAGGGTGATGTGGTCAGGATGATGTGGTCAGGGTGATGTGTCAGGTGATGTGGTCAGGGTGATGTGATGTGGTCAGGGTGATGTGGTCAGGTTGATGTGGTCAGGTGATGTGGTCAGGTTGGTTGATGTGGTCAGGTGATGTGGTCAGGGTGATGTGGTCAGGTTGATGTGATGTGGTCAGGTTGATGTGGTCAGGGTGATGTGACATGTGGTCAGGGTGATGTGACATGTGGTCAGGTTGATGTGGTCAGGGTGATGTGGTCAGGTTGATGTGGTCAGGTTGATGTGGTCAGGTTGATGTGACATGTGGTCAGGGTGATGTGACATGTGTCAGGTGATGTGGTCAGGTGATGTGGTCAGGTTGATGTGGTCAGGTTGATGTGGTCAGGATCAGGGTTGATGTGGTCAGGGTGATGATGACATGTGGTCAGGGTTGATGTGGTCAGGGTGATGTGACATGTGGTCAGGTTGATGTGGTCAGGTGATGTGGTCAGGGATGTGGTCATGTGGTCAGGTTGATGACATGTGGTCAGGTTGATGTGGTCAGGGTGATGTGGTCAGGGTGATGCTGATGTGGTCAGGTTGATGTGGTCAGGTTGATGTGGTCAGGTGATGTGACATGGTCAGGTGATGTGGTCAGGTGATGTGGTCAGGTGATGTGGTCAGGTTGATGTGGTCAGGGGTGATGTGGTCAGGTGATGATGTGGTCAGGTCAGGGTCAGGTGATGTGGTCAGGGTGATGCTACATGTGGTCAGGTTGATGTGGTCAGGTGATGATGTGGTCAGGTTGATGTGGTCAGGGTGATGTGGTCAGGTGATGTGGTCAGGTGATGGTCAGGGTGATGTGGTCAGGTTGAGGTTGGTGTGGTCAGGGTGATGACATGTGGTCAGGGTGATGTGACGTGGCAGGGCTGGTGTGGTCAGGATGTGGTCAGTGTGGGTGATGTGGTGGTCAGGGTGATGTGGTCAGGTGATGTGACATGTCAGGTGATGTGGTCAGGTGATGTGGTCAGGCTGACATGTGGTCGTGATGGTCAGGGTGTGACATGTGGTCAGGGTGATGTGACATGTGGTGATGGGATGTGGTCAGGTTGATGTGGTCAGGGAAGATGTGGTCAGGGTGATGTGGTCAGGTGATGTGGTCAGAGATGTGGTCAGGTTGATGTGGTCAGGGTGATGTGACATGTGGTCAGGTTGATGTGACATGGTCAGGGATGTGGTCAGGTGTGGTCAGGGTGATGATGACATGTGGTCAGGGTCAGGGTGATGTGGTCAGGGTGATGCTACAGGTGATGTGGTCAGGTTGATGTGGTCAGGTGATGTGACATGTGGTCAGGGTGATGTGGTCAGGTGATGTCAGGGTGATGTGGTCAGGGTGATGTGGTCAGTGATGCAGGTTGATGTGGTCAGGTTGATGCTGACATGTGGTCAGGGGTGATGACATGTGGTCAGGCTGATGTGATGTGATGTGGTCAGGTTGATGTGGTGGTGTGGTCAGGTTGATGTGACATGTGGTCAGGGTGATGTGACATGTGGTCAGGGTGATGTGGTCAGGTTTGGTCAGGTTGATGTTGTCAGGTTGATGGGTCAGGCGATGTGACATGTGGTCAGGGTTGATGTGGTCAGGGTGATGTGACATGTGGTCAGGGTGATGTGGTCAGGGTGATGTGGTCAGGTGATGTGACATGTGGTCAGGTGATGAGGGTGATGTGGTCAGGTTGATTTGACATGTGGTCAGGTTGTGGTCAGGGTGATGACATTGTGGTCAGGCTGTTGATGTGACAGGGTGATGTGGTCAGGGTGATGTGGTCAGGTGATGTGGTCAGGGTGATGTGGTCAGGGTGATGTGGTCAGGTTGATGTGGTCAGGGTGATGTGATGTGGTCAGGATGATGTGGTCAGGATGATGTGATGTGGTCAGGTGTGGACAGGTTGATGTCAGGATGATGTTGATGTGGGTGTCAGGGTGATTGACATGTGGTCAGGCTGGACAGGGTTGATGTGGTCAGGGTGATGTGGTCATGTGGTCAGGTGATGTGGTCAGGGTGATGTGGTCAGGATGATGTGGTCAGGTTGATGTGGTCAGGTTGATGTGGTCAGACGTGATGTGGTCAGGTTGGTGTGGTCAGGGTGATGTGGTCAGGTGGTCAGGGTGGTGATGTGGTCAGGTTGATGTGGTCAGGTTGATGTGGTTGATGTATCAGGTTGATGTGGTCAGGGTGATGTGACATGTGGTCAGGTGATGATGTGGTCAGGGTGATGTGAGGTTGATGTGGTGTATCAGGTTGATGGACATGTCAGGGTGATGTGACATGTCAGGGTGATGTGGTCAGGTTGATGTGGTCAGGTTGATGTGGTCAGGCATGTGGTCAGGGTGATGATGGGTGATGTGGTCAGGGTGATGTGGACAGGGTCAGGGTTGGGATGTGGTCAGGGCTGATGTGGTCAGGTGATGTGGTCAGGTGATGGGTGAGTGATGTGGTCAGGTGATGCTAAGCAGGTGATGGTCAGGTGATGATGTGGTCAGGGTGATGGGTCAGGCTGCTTACATGTGGTCAGGTTGATGTGGTCAGGGTGATGTGGTCAGGTGATGATGATGGGTCAGGGTGATGTGTCAGGTGATGTGGTCAGGGTGGTGATGTGGTCAGGGTGATGTGGTCAGGGGTGTGGTCAGGGTGACGTCAGGTTGGTGTGGTCAGGGTGATGTGGTCAGGGATGTGACATGTGGTCAGGTGATGTGATGTGTGGTCAGGTTGATGTGGTCAGGTGATGTGGACAGGGTCAGGGTGATGTGGTCAGGTGATGTGACATGTGGGTCAGGCTGATGTGGTCAGGTGATGTGGTCAGGGTGATGTGAGATGTGGTCAGGGTGATGTGGTCAGGGCAGATGTGACATGTGGTCAGGGTGATGTGGTCAGGTGATGTGACATGTGGTCAGGGTGATGTGGTTGTAAGGGGATGTGGTCAGGTGATGTGGTCAGGGTGATGTGGTCAGGTGATGTGGTCAGGGTGATGTGGTCAGGATGATGTGACATGTGGTCAGGTTGATGTGGGTCAGGGTGATTCAGGTATCAGGGTGATGGTCAGGTGATGTGGTCAGGTGATGTGGTCAGGGTGATGTGGTCAGGGTGATGTGGTCAGGTGATGCTGGTGGTCAGGTGATGTGGTCAGGCGTGATGGGTCAGGTGATGTGGTCAGGGTGATGTGGTCAGGTGATGTGGTCAGGGTGATGTGGTCAGGGTGATGTGGTCAGGATGATGTGGTCAGGTGATGTGGTCAGGTGATGTGGTCAGGTGATGTGGTCAGGGTGATGTGGTCAGGTTGATGTGGTCAGGGTGATGTGGTCAGGTTGGTGTGGTCAGGTGATGTGGTCAGGTTGATGTGGTCAGGGTGATGTGGTCAGGTTGATGTGGTCAGGTTGATGGTCAGGGTGATGTGGTCAGGGTGATGTGGTGGTCAGGTTGATGTGGTCAGGGTGATGTGACATGTGGTCAGGGTTGATGTGGTCAGGTGATGATCAGGGTATGGGTCAGGTGATGTGAGATGTGGTCAGGGTGATGTGGTCAGGGTGATGCACATGTGGTCAGGTGATGTGGTCAGGGTGATGTGGTCAGGGTGATGTGACATGTGGTCAGGGTGATGTGGACATGTGGTCAGGTTGATGTGACATGTGGTCAGGGTGATG
>NC_088409.1:3227331-3262254 GCF_034236695.1 Oncorhynchus nerka | reverse complement strand
GGGGTGTTAATGGTTATATAATGTTGTAGTTGTAGTAGTGGTGTTAATGGTTATATAATGTTGTAGTAGTGGTGTTAATGGTTATATAATGTTGTAGTAGGGGTGTTAATGGTTATATAATGTTGTAGTAGGGGTGTAAATGGTTATAGAATGTAGTAGGGGTGTTAATGGTTATATAATGTTGTAGGGGTGTTAATGGTTATATAATGTTGTAATAGGGGTGTTAATGGTTATATAATGTTGTAGTACTGGTGTTAATGGTTATATAATGTTGTAGGGGTGTTAATGGTTATATAATGTTGTAATAGGGGTGTTAATGGTTATATAACGTTGTAGTACTGGTGTTAATGGTTATATAATGTTGTAGTAGTGGTGTTAATGGTTATATAATGTTGTAGTAGGGGTGTTAATGGTTATATAATGTTGTAGTACTGGTGTTAATGGTTATATAATGTTGTAGTAGGGGTGTTAATGGTTATATAATGTTGTAGTAGGGGTGTTAATGGTTATATAATGTTGTAGTAGGGGTGTAAATGGTTATAGAATGTAGTAGGGGTGTAAATGGTTATAGAATGTAGTAGGGGTGTTAATGGTTATATAATGTTGTAGTAGTGGTGTTAATGGTTATATAATGTTGTAGTAGGGGTGTTAATGGTTATATGTTGTAGTAGGGGTGTAAATGGTTATAGAATGTAGTAGGGGTGTAAATGGTTATAGAATGTTGTAGTAGGGGTGTTAATGGTTATATAATGTTGTTGTAGGGGTGTTAATGGTTATATAATGTTGTAGTAGGGGTGTTAATGGTTATATAATGTTGTAGTAGGGGTGTTAATGGTTATATGTTGTAGTAGGGGTGTTAATGGTTATATAATGTTGTAGTAGGGGTGTTAATGCTTATATAATGTTGTATTATCACGTTGTAGTTGTGCTGTTAATGGTTATATAATGTTGTAGTAGGGGTGTTGATGGTTATATAATGTAGTAGGGGTGTTGATGGTTATATAATGTAGTAGGGGTGTTAATGGTTATATAATGTTGTAGTAGGGGTGTTAATGGTTATATAATGTTGTAGTAGGGGTGTTAATGGTTATATAATGTTGTAGTAGGGGTGTTAATGGTTATATAATGTTGTAGTAGGGGTGTTAATGGTTATATAATGTAGTAGGGGTGTTAATGGTTATATAATGTTGTAGTAGGGGTGTTAATGGTTATATAATGTTGTATTAGGGGCGTTAATGGTTATATAATGTTGTAGTAGGGGTTTTAATGGTTATATAATGTTGTAGTAGGGTGTTAATGGTTATATAATGTTGTAGTAGGGGTGTTAATGGTTATATAATGTTGTAGTAGGGGTGTTAATGGTTATATAATGTTGTAGTAGGGGTGTTAATGGTTATATAATGTTGTTGTTAGGGTGTTAATGGTTATATAATGTTGTAGTACTGGTGTTAATGGTTATATAATGTTGTAGTGGGGGTGTTAATGGTTATATAATGTTGTAGTAGGGGTGTTAATGGTTATATAATGTTGTAGTGGGGGTGTTAATGGTTATATAATGTTGTAGTAGGGGTGTTAATGGTTATATAATGTTGTAGTAGTGGTGTTAATGGTTATATAATGTTGTAGTGGTGTTAATGGTTATATAATGTTGTAGTGGTGGTGTTAATGGTTATATAATGTTGTAGTAGTGGTGTTAATGGTTATATAATGTTGTAGTGGTGGTGTTAATGGTTATATAATGTTGTAGTTGTAGTAGTGGTGTTAATGGTTATATAATGTTGTAGTTGTAGTAGTGGTGTTAATGGTTATATAATGTTGTAGTAGGGGTGTTAATGGTTATATAATGTTGTAGGGGTGTTAATGGTTATATAATGTTGTAGTGGTGGTGTTAATGGTTATATAATGTTGTAGTAGGGGTGTTAATGGTTATATAATGTTGTAGGGGTGTTAATGGTTATATAATGTAGTAGGGGTGTTAATGGTTATATAATGTTGTAGTAGAGGTGTTAATGGTTATATAATGTTGTAGTAGGGGTGTTAATGGTTATATAATGTTGTAGTAGGGGTGTTAATGGTTATATAAGGTTGTAGTAGGGGCGTTAATGGTTATAATGTTGTAGTAGGGGTGTTAATGGTTATATAATGTTGTATTAGGGGTGTTAATGGTTATATAATGTTGTAGTAGTGGGTTAATGTTATATAATGTTTAATGGTTATATAATGTTGTAGTAGGGGTGTTAATGGTTATATAATGTTGTAGTAGGGGTGTTAATGGTTATATAATGTTGTAGTAGGGGTGTTAATGGTTATATAATGTTGTAGTAGGGGTGTTAATGGTTATATAATATACTTGTAGTAGGGGTGTTAATGGTTATATAGTGTTGTAGGCAATAACGCTAGTACTGGTGTTAATGGTTTATATAATGTTGTAGTAGTGGCGTTAATGGTTATAATGTTGTAGTAGGGGTGTTAATGGTTATATAATGTTGTATTAGGGGTGTTAATGGTTATATAATGTTGTAGTAGGGGTGTTAATGGTTATATAATGTTGTAGTAGGGGTGTTAATGGTTATATAATAAATGGTTATTGTATTAGGGGTGTTAATGGTTATATAATGTTGTAGTAGGGGTGTTAATGGTTATATAATGTTGTAGTGGGGGTGTTAATGGTTATATAATAAACGGTTTGTAGTAGGGGTGTTAATGGTTATATAATGTAGTAGGGGTGTTAATGGTTATATAATGTTGTAGGGGTGTTAATGGTTATATAGTGTTGTAGTGGGGGTGTTAATGGTTATATAGTGTTGTAGTGGGGGTGTTAATGGTTATATAGTGTTGTAGTGGGGGTGTTAATGGTTATATAATGTTGTAGTAGGGGTGTTAATGGTTATATAATGTAGTAGGGGTGTTAATGGTTATATAATGTTGTAGGGGTGTTAATGGTTATATAATGTTGTATTAGGGGTGTTAATGGTTATATAATGTAGTAGGGGTGTTAATGGTTATATAATGTAGTAGGGGCGTTAATGGTTATATAGTGTTGTAGTAGGGGTGTTAATGGTTATATAATGTTGTATTAGGGGTGTTAATAGTTATATAGTGTTGTAGTGGTGTTAATGGTTATATAATGTTGTAGTAGGGGTGTTAATGGTTATATAATGTTGTAGTAGGGGTGTTAATGGTTATATAATGTAGTAGTGGTGTTAATGGTTATATAATGTTGTAGTAGGGGTGTTAATGGTTATATAATGTTGTAGTAGGGGTGTTAATGGTTATATAATGTTGTAGTAGGGGTGTTAATGGTTATATAATGTTGTAGTAGGGGTGTTAATGGTTATATAATGTTGTAGTAGGGGCGTTAATGGTTATATAATGTTGTAGGGGTGTTAATGGTTATATAATGTTGTATTAGGGGTGTTAATGGTTATATAATGTAGTAGTAGGGGTGTTAATGGTTATATAGTGTTGTAGTAGGGGTGTTAATGGTTATATAGTGTTGTAGTAGGGGTGTTAATGGTTATATAATGTTGTAGTAGGGGTGTTAATGGTTATATAGTGTTGTAGTAGGTTATATAATGGTGTGTTAATGGTTATATAATGTTGTAGTAGGGGTGTTAATGGTTATATAATGTTGTAGTAGGTGTTAATGGTTATATAATGTAGGGGTGTTAATGGTTATATAATGTTGTGGTTATATAATGTTGTAGTAGGGGTGTTAATGGTTATATAATGTTGTAGTAGGGGTGTTAATGGTTATATAATGTTGTAGTAGGGGTGTTAATGGTTATATAATGTTGTATTAGGGCGTTAATGGTTATATAATGTTGTAGTAGGGGCGTTAATGGTTATATAATGTTGTAGTAGGGGTGTTAATGGTTATATAATGTTGTAGTAGGGGTATTAATGTTGTTAGGGGTATAATGTTTATAATAGTAGGGGTGTTAATGGTTATATAATGTTGTAGTAGGGTGTTAATGGTTATATAATGTTGTAGTAGGGGCGTTAATGGTTATATAATGTTGTAGTAGGGTGTTAATGGTTATAATGTTGTAGTAGGGGTGTTAATGGTTATATAATGTTGTAGTAGGGGTGTTAATGGTTATATAATGTTGTAGTAGGGGTGTTAATGGTTATATAATGTTGTAGTAGGGGTGTTAATGGTTATATAATGTTGTAGTAGGGGTGTTAATGTTATATATAATGTTATATAATGTTGTAGTAGGGTTAATGGTTATTAATGGTTATATAGTGTTGTAGTAGGGGTTATATAGGTGTTGTTGTTATATAATGTTGTAGTAGGGGTGTTAATGGTTATATAATGTTGTAGTAGGGGTGTTAATGGTTATATAATGTATGGTTATAGTAGGGTGTTAATGGTTATATAGTGTTGTAGTAGGGGTGTTAATGGTTATATAATGTTGTAGTAGGGTGTTAATGGTTATATAATGTTGTATTAGGGTGTTAATGTTATATAGGTTATATGTTGTAGTAGGGGTGTTAATGGTTATATAATGTTGTAGTAGGGGTGTTAATGGTTATATAATGTTGTAGGGGTGTTAATGGTTATATAATGTTGTAGTAGGGGTGTTAATGGTTATATAATGTTGTAGTAGGGGTGTTAATGGTTATATAATGTTGTAGTAGGGGTGTTAATGGTTATATAATGTTGTAGTAGGGGTGTTAATGGTTATATAATGTTGTAGTAGGGGTGTTGATGGTTATATAATGTTGTAGTAGGGGTGTTAATGGTTATATGTTGTAGTAGGGGTGTTAATGGTTATATAATGTTGTAGTAGGGGTGTTAATGGTTATATGTTGTAGTAGGGGTGTTAATGGTTATATAATGTTGTAGTAGGGGTGTTAATGGTTATATAATGTTGTTGTAGGGGTGTTAATGGTTATATGTTGTAGTAGGGGTGTTAATGGTTATATAATGTTGTAGTAGGGGTGTTAATGGTTATATAATGTTGTAGTAGGGGTGTTAATGGTTATATAATGTTGTTGTAGGGGTGTTAATGGTTATATAATGTTGTAGTAGGGGTGTTAATGGTTATATAATGTTGTAGTAGGGCGTTAATGTTAATGGTTATATAATGTTGTAGTAGGGGTGTTAATGGTTATATAATGTTGTAGTAGGGTGTTAATGGTTATATAATGTTGTAGTAGGGGTGTTAATGGTTATATAATGTTGTAGTAGGGTGTTAATGGTTATATAATGTTGTAGTAGGGGTGTTAATGGTTATATAATGTTGTAGTAGGGGTGTTAATGGTTATATAATGTTGTAGTAGGGGTGTTAATGGTTATATAATGTTGTAGTAGGGGTGTTAATGGTTATATAATGTTGTAGTAGGGGTGTTGATGGTTATATAATGTTGTAGTAGGGGTGTTAATGGTTATATAATGTTGTAGTAGGGGTGTTAATGGTTATATAATGTTGTAGTAGGGGTGTTAATGGTTATATAATGTTGTAGTAGGGGTGTTAATGGTTATATAATGTTGTAGTAGGGTGTTAATGGTTATATATGTTGTAGTAGGGGTGTTAATGGTTGTAGGGTGTTAATGGTTATATAATGTTGTAGTAGGGGTGTTAATGGTTATATAATGTTGTTAATGGTTATATAATGTTGTAGTAGGGGTGTTAATGGTTATATAATGTTGTAGTAGGGGGTGTTAATGGTTATATAATGTTGTAGTAGGGGTGGTTAATGGTTATATAATGTTGTAGTAGGATGGTTATATAATGTTGTAGTAGGGGTGTTAATAATGTTGTAGTAGGTGTTGTTAATGTTGGTTATATAATGTTGTAGTAGGGGTGTTAATGGTTATATAATGTTGTAGTAGGGGTGTTAATGGTTATATAATGTTGTAGTAGGGGTGTTAATGGTTATATAATGTTGTAGTAGGGGTGTTAATGGTTATATAATGTTGTAGTAGGGGTGTTAATGGTTATATAATGTTGTAGTAGGGGTGTTAATGGTTATATAATGTTGTAGTAGGGTGTTAATGGGTGTTAATGGTTATATAATGTTGTAGTAGGGGTGTTAATGGTTATATAATGTTGTAGTAGGGGTGTTAATGGTTATATAATGTTGTAGTAGGGGTGTTAATGGTTATATAATGTTGTAGTAGGGGTGTTAATGGTTATATAATGTTGTAGTAGGGGTGTTAATGGTTATATAATGTTGTAGTAGGGGTGTTAATGGTTATATAATGTTGTTGTAGGGGTGTTAATGGTTATATAATGTTATATAATGTTGTTGTAGGGGGTTAATGGTTATATAATGTTGTAGTAGGGGTGTTAATGGTTATATAATGTTGTAGTAGGGGTGTTAATGGTTATATAATGTTGTAGTAGGTGTTAATGGTAGTAGATGGTTGTTAATGGTTTATATAATGTGTTGTAGTAGGGGTGTTAATGGTTATATAATGTTGTAGTAGGGGTGTTAATGGTTATATAATGTTGTTGTAGTGGTGTTAATGGTTATATAATGTTGTAGTGGTGTTAATGGTTATATAATGTTGTTGTAGGGGTGTTAATGGTTATATAATGTTGTAGTAGGGGTGTTAATGGTTATATAATGTTGTAGTAGGGGTGTTAATGGTTATATAATGTTGTAGTGGTGGTGTTAATGGTTATATAATGTTGTTGTAGGGGTGTTAATGGTTATATAATGTTGTTGTAGGGGTGTTAATGGTTATATAATGTTGTAGTAGGGTGTTAATGGTTATATAATGTTGTAGTAGGGGTGTTAATGGTTATATAATGTTGTAGGGGTGTTAATGGTTATATAATGTTGTTGTAGGGGTGTTAATGGTTATATAATGTTGTAGGGGTGTTAATGGTTATATAATGTTGTAGTAGGGGTGTTAATGGTTATATAATGTTGTAGTAGAGGTGTTAATGGTTATATAATGTTGTAGTAGAGGTGTTAATGGTTATATAATGTTGTAGTAGGGGTGTTAATGGTTATATAATGTTGTAGTGGTGTTAATGGTTATATAATGTTGTAGTAGGGGTGTTAATGGTTATATAATGTTGTAGTAGGGGTGTTAATGGTTATATAATGTTGTATTAGGGGTGTTAATGGTTATATAATGTTGTAGTAGGGGTGTTAATGGTTATATAATGTTGTAGTAGGGGTGTTAATGGTTATATAATGTTGTAGTAGGGGTGTTAATGGTTATATAATGTTGTAGTAGGGGTGTTAATGGTTATATAAAGTTGTTGTAGGGGTGTTAATGGTTATATAATGTTGTAGTGGTGTTAATGGTTATATAATGTAGTAGGGGTGTTAATGGTTATATAATGTTGTAGTAGGGGTGTTAATGGTTATATAATGTTGTAGTAGGGGTGTTAATGGTTATATAATGTTGTTGTAGGGGTGTTAATGGTTATATAATGTTGTAGTAGGGGTGTTAATGGTTATATAATGTTGTAGTGGTGGTGTTAATGGTTATATAATGTTGTAGTAGGGGTGTTAATGGTTATGTAACGTTGTAGGGGTGTTAATGGTTATATAATGTTGTAGTAGGGGTGTTAATGGTTATATAATGTTGTAGTAGGGGTGTTAATGGTTATATAAAGTTGTTGTAGGGGTGTTAATGGTTATATAATGTTGTAGTGGTGGTGTTAATGGTTATATAATGTTGTAGGGGTGTTAATGGTTATATAATGTTGTAGTAGTGGTGTTAATGGTTATATAATGTTGTAGTAGGGGTGTTAATGGTTATATAATGTAGTAGGGGTGTTAATGGTTATATAATGTTGTAGTAGGGGTGTTAATGGTTATATAATGTTGTAGTAGGGGTGTTAATGGTTATATAATGTTGTAGTAGGGGTGTTAATGGTTATATAATGTAGTAGGGGTGTTAATGGTTATATAATGTTGTAGGGGTGTTAATGGTTATATAATGTAGTAGGGGTGTTAATGGTTATATAATGTTGTAGTAGGGGTGTTAATGGTTATATAATGTAGTAGGGGTGTTAATGGTTATATAATGTTGTAGTAGGGGTGTTAATGGTTATATAATGTTGTAGTGGTGTTAATGGTTATATAATGTTGTAGTAGGGGTGTTAATGGTTATATAATGTTGTAGTAGGGGTGTTAATGGTTATATAATGTTGTAGTAGGGGTGTTAATGGTTATATAATGTTGTAGTAGGGGTGTTAATGGTTATATAATGTTGTAGTAGGGGTGTTAATGGTTATATAATGTTGTAGTAGGGGTGTTAATGGTTATATAATGTTGTAGGGGTGTTAATGGTTATATAATGTTGTAGTAGGGGTGTTAATGGTTATATAATGTTGTAGTAGGGGTGTTGATGGTTATATAATGTTGTAGTAGGGGTGTTAATGGTTATATAATGTTGTAGTAGGGGTGTTAATGGTTATATAATGTTGTAGTAGGGGTGTTAATGGTTATATAATGTTGTAGTGGTGGTGTTAATGGTTATATAATGTTGTTGTTAGGGTGTTAATGGTTATATAATGTTGTAGTAGGGGTGTTGATGGTTATATAATGTTGTAGTAGGGGTGTTAATGGTTATATAATGTTGTAGTGGTGTTAATGGTTATATAATGTTGTAGTAGGGGTGTTAATGGTTATATAATGTTGTAGTAGGGGTGTTAATGGTTATATAATGTTGTAGTAGGGGTGTTAATGGTTATATAATGTTGTAGTAGGGGTGTTAATGGTTATATAATGTTGTAGTAGGGGTGTTAATGGTTATATAATGTAGTAGTGGTGTTAATGGTTATATAATGTTGTAGGGGTGTTAATGGTTATATAATGTTGTAGTAGGTGGTGTTAATGGTTATATAATGTTGTAGTAGGGGTGTTAATGGTTATATAATGTTGTAGTAGGGGTGTTAATGGTTATATAATGTTGTTGTAGGGGTGTTATACTAACATTATGGTGTTAATGGTTATATAATGTTGTCTTATCATGTTGTAGTGGTTTTGGGAACTCAGACCGTCACATCAGCAACGTGTCTCTGGATGTACTGCCTGTGAAGGGTCCTCAAGGCCCCGCGTTACCCAGGACAGAGCCCTCTGGGACAGGGACAGAGCCCTCTGGGACAGAACCAGGGGACCACAGGGACTCCTGGAGCCTCCAGCCTGAACAGCTGGTCCTCACCTCTCCCACTATCAGTCAGTATTATCACCTCACTGTTTGAGACTAACTCTGTGCTCTTTGCAGCCTGAGCAAGGTCTCTCAGGACAGAACATTTTCTGTTCATAAAACGTTTTTTTTAAAGTTTTTAATAGAATATAATTAAACCCTTTCCTTTGGTTTATAATGTATGTTGTCCAGACGGAGCCTCCAACACCAGACATGTCCTGATCCAGAACCACTCATCATCCAGAGAGCTGAGCTTTGAGTTGTCCTGGCCAGCCCACTGTCTCACTGTTACCCCTCAACATGGAGTTATAGAACCACGGTATGTATACACACACACACACACACACACACACACACACACACACACACACAGCTTTGAGTTGTCCTGGCCAGCCCACTGTCTCACTGTTACCCCTCAACATGGAGTCATAGAACCACAGTATGTATACACACACACACACACACACACACACACACACACACACACACACACACACACAGCTTTGTGTTGTCCTGGCCAGCCCACTGTCTCACTGTTACCCCTCAACATGGAGTCATAGAACCACAGTATGCACACACACACACACACACACACACACACACACATATTACTAGGGGTGTTTTACCAGGTGACTATAGTACTAGGGGTGTTTTACCAGGTGACTATATTACTAGGGGTGTTTTACCAGGTGACTATATTACTAGGGGTGTTTTACCAGGTGACTATATTACTAGGGGTGTTTTACCAGGTGACTATAGTACTAGGTGTGTTTTACCAGGTGACTATATTACCAGGTGACTATATTACCAGGTGACTATATTACCAGGTGACTATATTACCAGGTGACTATAGTACTAGGTGACTATATTACCAGGTGACTATATTACTAGGGGTGTTATACCAGGTGACTATATTACCAGGTGACTATATTACTAGGGGTGTTTTACCAGGTTACTATATTACTAGGGGTGTTTTACCAGGTGACTATATTCCTAGGGGTGTTATACCAGGTGACTATATTACTAGGGGTGTTTTACCAGGTGACTATAGTACTAGGGGTGTTTTACCAGGTGACTATATTACCAGGTGACTATATTACCAGGTGACTATATTACCAGGTGACTATAGTACTAGGTGACTATATTACCAGGTGACTATATTACTAGGGGTGTTTTACCAGGTGACTATATTACTAGGGGTGTTATACCAGGTGACTATATTACCAGGTGACTATATTACCAGGTGACTATATTACCAGGTGACTATATTACTAGGGGTGTTTTACCAGGTTACTATATTACTAGGGGTGTTTTACCAGGTGACTATATTCCTAGGGGTGTTTTACCAGGTGACTATAGTACTAGGGGAGTTTTACCAGGTGACTATAGTACTAGGGGTGTTTTACCAGGTGACTATATTACTAGGGGTGTTTTACCAGGTGACTATAGTACTAGGGGTGTTTTACCAGGTGACTATATTACCAGGTGACTATATTACCAGGTGACTATATTACTAGGGGTGTTTTACCAGGTGACTATAGTACTAGGGGTGTTTTACCAGGTGACTATATTACCAGGTGACTATATTACCAGGTGACTATATTACTAGGGGTGTTTTACCAGGTGACTATATTACTAGGGGTGTTTTACCAGGTGACTATATTACTAGGGGTGTTTTACCAGGTGACTATAGTACTAGGGGTGTTTTACCAGGTGACTATATTACTAGGGGTGTTTAACCAGGTGACTATATTACCAGGTGACTATATTACCAGGTGACTATATTACTAGGGGTGTTTTACCAGGTGACTATATTACTAGGGGTGTTTAACCAGGTGACTATAGTACTAGGGGTGTTTTACCAGGTTACTATATTACTAGGGGTGTTTTACCAGGTGACTATAGTACTAGGGGTGTTTTATCAGGTGATGATAGTACCAGGTGACTATAGTACTAGGGGTGTTTTACCAGGTGACTATATTACCAGGTGACTATATTACTAGGGGTGTTTACCAGGTGACTATAGTACCAGGTGACTATAGTACCAGGTGACTATAGTACTAGGGGTGTTTCACCGTAGTTTTTTGTTCCCAGGTGCCACCTCCAGATCCTCATCAGTCCTAATCCGTCCCTAGCAACCAGGACATCCATGTTTCCATGGAGCGGCCAAATCTATGTCCAGTGTGACAATCAACAGAAGGTAGTGATGATGATGTGGGCCCCTCAATGTCTTGATGTGGTGGGGCCCCTCAATGTCTTGATGTGGTGGGGCCCCTCAATGTCTTGATGATGTGGGCCCCTCAATGTCTTGATGATGTGGGCCCCTCAATGTCTTGACGTGCCCCCCCCCGTCTTGATGTGGTGGGGCCCCTCAATGTCTTGATGTGGTGGGGCCCCTCAATGTCTTGATGTGGAGCCCCTCAATGTCTTGATGTGGTGCCCCCCCCCTCAATGTCTTGATGTGGTGCCCCCCCCCCAATGTCTTGATGTGGTGCCCCTCCCCCAATGTCTTGATGTGGTTCCACCCCCCCAATGTCTTGATGTGGTGCCCCTCCCCCCAATGTCTTGATGTGGTGCCCCTCCCCCCAATGTCTTGATGTGGTTCCCCCAATGTCTTGATGTGGTTCCCCCATGTCTTGATGTGGTTCCCCCAATGTCTTGATGTGGTGCCCCCCAATGTCCCCCCTCAATGTCTTGATGTGGAGCCCCCCTCAATGTCTTGATGTGGTGCCCCTCCTCAATGTCTTGATGTGGTGCCCCCCCTCAATGTCTTGATGTGGTGCCCCCCTCAATGTCTTGATGTGGAGCCCCCCTCAATGTCTTGATGTGGAGCCCCCCTCAATGTCTTGATGTGGTGCCCCCCCTCAATGTCTTGATGTGGTCCCCCCCAATGTCTTGATGTGGTGCCCCCAATGTCTTGATGTGGTCCCCCCCAATGTCTTGATGTGGTCCCCCTCAATGTCTTGATGTGGTCCCCCTCAATGTCTTGATGTGGAGCCCCCCTCAATGTCTTGATGTGGTCCCCCCCTCAATGTCTTGATGTGGTCCCCCCTTCCTCAATGTCTTGATGTGGAGCCTCCCCCTCAATGTCTTGATGTGGTCACCCCCTTCCTCAATGTCTTGATGTGGTCCCCCTCAATGTCTTGATGTGGTCCCCCCTTCCTCAATGTCTTGATGTGGTGCCCCCTTCCTCAATGTCTTGATGTGGTGCCCCCCTTCCTCAATGTCTTGATGTGGTTCCCCCTCAATGTCTTGATGTGGTTCCCCCTCAATGTCTTGATGTGGTGCCCCCAATGTCTTGATGTGGTCCCCCAATGTCTTGATGTGGTGCCTCCCCCCCCAATGTCTTGATGTGGTCCCCCCCTTCCTCAATGTCTTGATGTGGTGCCCCCCTCAATGTCTTGATGTGGTCCCCCCTCAATGTCTTGATGTGGTCCCCCTTCCTCAATGTCTTGATGTGGTGCCCCTCAATGTCTTGATGTGGTGCCCCCCAATGTCTTGATGTGGTCCCCCCCAATGTCTTGATGTGGTCCCCCCCAATGTCTTGATGTGGTCCCCCCCTTCCTCAATGTCTTGATGTGGTCCCCCCCCAAATGTCTTGATGTGGTGTGTCGTCCCCCCCAATGTCTTGATGTGGTGCCCCCTCAATGTCTTGATGTGGTCCCCCCCAATGTCTTGATGTGGTCCCCCCCTCAATGTCTTGATGTGGTCCCCCTCAATGTCTTGATGTGGTCCCCCCCCTCAATGTCTTGATGTGGTCCCCCCTCAATGTCTTGATGTGGTCCCCCTCAATGTCTTGATGTGGTCCCCCCCTCAATGTCTTGATGTGGTCCCCCTCAATGTCTTGATGTGGTGCCCCCTCAATGTCTTGATGTGGTCCCCCTCAATGTCTTGATGTGGTGCCCCCAAATGTCTTGATGTGGAGCCCCCTCCCCCTCAATGTCTTGATGTGGTCCCCCTCAATGTCTTGATGTGGTGTCCCCCTCAATGTCTTGATGTCGTCCCCCCCTCAATGTCTTGATGTGGTGCCCCCCTCAATGTCTTGATGTGGTGCCCCCTCAATGTCTTGATGTGGTCACCCCCTCAATGTCTTGATGTGGTGCCACCCCCTTCCTCAATGTCTTGATGTGGTGCCCCCTTCCTCAATGTCTTGATGTGGTGCCCCCCTTCCTCAATGTCTTGATGTGGTGCCTCCCCCCTCAATGTCTTGATGTGGTGCCTCCCCCTCAATGTCTTGATGTGGTGCCCCCCTCAATGTCTTGATGTGGTGCCCCCCCTCAATGTCTTGATGTGGTGCCCCCCCTCAATGTCTTGATGTGGTGCCCCCCTCAATGTCTTGATGTGGTGCCCCCCTTCCTCAATGTCTTGATGTGGTGCCCCCCTTCCTCAATGTCTTGATGTGGTGCCCCCTTCCTCAATGTCTTGATGGGGTGCCCCCTTCCTCAATGTCTTGATGTGGTGCCCCCCCTTCCTCAATGTCTTGATGTGGTGCCCCCTCTTCCTCAATGTCTTGATGTGGTGCCCCCTCAATGTCTTGATGTGGTGCCCCCCCCCTCAATGTCTTGATGTGGTGCCCCCTCAATGTCTTGATGTGGTGCCCCCTTCCTCAATGTCTTGATGTGGTGCCCCCCCTCAATGTCTTGATGTGGGCCCCCCTTCCTCAATGTCTTGATGTGGTGCCGCCCCCTCAATGTCTTGATGTGGTTCCCCCCTCAATGTCTTGATGTGGTGCCCCCAATGTCTTGATGTGGTGCCCCCCTCAATGTCTTGATGTGGTGCCCCCTCAATGTCTTGATGTGGTGGCCCCCGTCTTGATGTGGTGCCCCCAATGTCTTGATGTGGTGTCCCCGTCTTGATGTGGTGCCACCCCCAATGTCTTGATGTGGTGCCACCCCCAATGTCTTGATGTGGTGCCCCCAATGTCTTGATGTGGTGCCCCCCGTCTTGATGTGGTGCCCCCAAGTCTTGATGTGGTGCCCCCCAATGTCTTGATGTGGTGCCCCCCGTCTTGATGTGGTGCCCCCCAATGTCTTGATGTGGTGCCACCCCCCCCAATGTCTTGATGTGGTGCCCCCCTCAATGTCTTGATGTGGTGCCCCTCCCCCAATGTCTTGATGTGGTGCCACCCCCCCAATGTCTTGATGTGGTGCCCCCCTCAATGTCTTGATGTGGTGCCCCTCCCCCAATGACTTGATGTGGTGGTGCCCCCCGTCTTGATGTGGTGGTGCCCCCCGTCTTGATGTGGTGCCCCCAATGTCTTGATGTGGTGCCCCCCGTCTTGATGTGGTGCCCCCCGTCTTGATGTGGTGCCCCCCAATGTCTTGATGTGGTCCCCCAATGTCTTGATGTGGTGCCCCCCAATGTCTTGATGTGGTGCCCCCCAATGTCTTGATTTGGTGCCCCCTCAATGTCTTGATTTGGTGCCCCCTCAATGTCTTGATGTGGTGCCCCCCTCAATGTCTTGATGTGGTGCCCCCTCAATGTCTTGATGTGGTGCCCCCCCCAATGTCTTGATGTGGTGCCCCCCTCAATGTCTTGATGTGGTCCCCCCCTCAATGTCTTGATGTGGTGCCCCCCCCTCAATGTCTTGATGTGCCACCCCCCCCCTCAATGTCTTGATGTGGTGCCCCCCTCAATGTCTTGATGTGGTCCCCCCCCAATGTCTTGATGTGGTGCCACCCCCTCAATGTCTTGATGTGGTCACCCCCTCAATGTCTTGATGTGGTGCCACCCCCTTCCTCAATGTCTTGATGTGGTTCCCCCCTTCCTCAATGTCTTGATGTGGTGCCCCCTTCCTCAATGTCTTGATGTGGTGCCTCCCCCTCAATGTCTTGATGTGGTGCCTCCCCCTCAATGTCTTGATGTGGTGCCCCCCTCAATGTCTTGATGTGGTGCCCCCTCAATGTCTTGATGTGGTGCCCCCCTCAATGTCTTGATGTGGTGCCCCCCCTTCCTCAATGTCTTGATGTGGTGCCACCCCCTTCCTCAATGTCTTGATGGGGTGCCCCCCTCAATGTCTTGATGTGGTGCCCCCTTCCTCAATGTCTTGATGTGGTGCCCCCTTCCTCAATGTCTTGATGTGGTGCCCCCTCAATGTCTTGATGTGGTGCCCCCCTCAATGTCTTGATGTGGTGCCCCCTCAATGTCTTGATGTGGTGCCCCCTTCCTCAATGTCTTGATGTGGTGTCCCCCCTCAATGTCTTGATGTGGTGCCCCCCTTCCTCAATGTCTTGATGTGGTGCCCCCCCTCAATGTCTTGATGTGGCCCCCCTTCCTCAATGTCTTGATGTGGTGCCGCCCCCCTCAATGTCTTGATGTGGTTCCCCCCTCAATGTCTTGATGTGGTGCCCCCAATGTCTTGATGTGGTGCCCCCCTCAATGTCTTGATGTGGTGCCCCCCTCAATGTCTTGATGTGGTGGCCCCCCCGTCTTGATGTGGTGCCCCCCCAATGTCTTGATGTGGTGTCCCCCCGTCTTGATGTGGTGCCACCCCCAATGTCTTGATGTGGTGCCACCCCCAATGTCTTGATGTGGTGCCCCCAATGTCTTGATGTGGTGCCCCCAATGTCTTGATGTGGTGCCCCCCCAAGTCTTGATGTGGTGCCCCCAAGTCTTGATGTGGTGCCCCCCAATGTCTTGATGTGGTGCCCCCCGTCTTGATGTGGTGCCCCCAATGTCTTGATGTGGTGCCACCCCCCAATGTCTTGATGTGGTGCCCCCTCAATGTCTTGATGTGGTGCCCCTCCCCCAATGTCTTGATGTGGTGCCACCCCCCCAATGTCTTGATGTGGTGCCCCCCTCAATGTCTTGATGTGGTGGTGCCCCTCCCCCCAATGACTTGATGTGGTGGTGCCCCCCGTCTTGATGTGGTGGTGCCCCCCCCCCGTCTTGATGTGGTGCCCCCCAATGTCTTGATGTGGTGCCCCCAATGTCTTGATGTGGTGCCCCCGTCTTGATGTGGTGCCCCCCAATGTCTTGATGTGGTCCCCCCCAATGTCTTGATGTGGTGCCCCCCAATGTCTTGATGTGGTGCCCCCCAATGTCTTGATTTGGTGCCCCCTCAATGTCTTGATGTGGTGCCCCCCTCAATGTCTTGATGTGGTGCCCCCCCTCAATGTCTTGATGTGGTGCCCCCCAATGTCTTGATGTGGTGCCCCCTCAATGTCTTGATGTGGTCCCCCTCAATGTCTTGATGTGGTGCCCCCCTCAATGTCTTGATGTGCCACCCCCCCTCAATGTCTTGATGTGGTGCCCCCCCTCAATGTCTTGATGTGGTCCCCCCAATGTCTTGATGTGGTGCCACCCCCAATGTCTTGATGTGGTGCCCCCTCAATGTCTTGATGTGGTGCCCCTCCCCCCAATGACTTGATGTGGTGCCCCCCAATGTCTTGATGTGGTGCCACCCCCCAATGTCTTGATGTGGTGCCCCCTCAATGTCTTGATGTGGTGCCCCTCCCCCCCAATGACTTGATGTGGTGCCCCCCGTCTTGATGTGGTGCCCCCCAATGTCTTGATGTGGTGCCCCCCAATGTCTTGATGTGGTGCCCCCGTCTTGATGTGGTGCCCCCCCAATGTCTTGATGTGGTCCCCCCAATGTCTTGATGTGGTGCCCCCAATGTCTTGATGTGGTGCCCCCCAATGTCTTGATTTGGTGCCCCCAATGTCTTGATGTGGTGGCCCCCTCAATGTCTTGATGTGGTGCCCCCCCCTCAATGTCCCCCCCCTCAATGTCTTGATGTGGTGCTCCCCTCCCCCTCAATGTCTTGATGTGGTGCCCCCCCCTCAATGTCTTGATGTGGTGCCACCCCCTCAATGTCTTGATGTGGTGCCCCCCCTCAATGTCTTGATGTGGTACCCCCCCCTCAATGTCTTGATGTGGTGCCCCCCTCAATGTCTTGATGTGGGTCCCCCTCAATGTCTTGATGTGGTGCCCCCCTCAATGTCTTGATGTGCCCCCCCCCCTCAATGTCTTGATGTGGTGCCCCCTCAATGTCTTGATGTGGTCCCCCCCCTCAATGTCTTGATGTGGTGCCCCCCTCAATGTCTTGATGTGGTGCCCCCTCAATGTCTTGATGTGGTGCCCCCCCCTCAATGTCTTGATGTGGTGCCCCCCTCAATGTCTTGATGTGGTGCCCCCTTCCTCAATGTCTTGATGTGGTGCCCCCTCAATGTCTTGATGTGGTACCCCCCTCAATGTCTTGATGTGGTGCCTCCCCCTCAATGTCTTGATGTGGTGCCCCCTCAATGTCTTGATGTGGTTCCCCCCTCAATGTCTTGATGTGGTGCCCCCCCCTCAATGTCTTGATGTGGTGGCCCCCCTCAATGTCTTGATGTGGTTCCCCCCCAATGTCTTGATGTGGTTCCCCCTCAATGTCTTGATGTGGTGCCCCCTCAATGTCTTGATGTGGTTCCCCCCCCTCCCAATGTCTTGATGTGGTGCCCCCCCCTCAATGTCTTGATGTGGTGGCCCCCCCCCCCCCTCAATGTCTTGATGTGGTGGCCCCCTCAATGTCTTGATGTGGTGCCCCCCAATGTCTTGATGTGGTGCCCCCCCCCCCCCCCCCCAATGTCTTGATATGGTGGCCCTCCCCCTTAATGATGTTATTTTCTCTCCTCCTGCTGTCCAGTTCATCAAAGTCCAGATCCGTCAGGACCTGGCTCTGGATGTATCAACGGCCCCAGCAGACCGGAGCCTAGCCCCCCTTCCTCCTCAGACTGCTAGCCCCATGCCCACCTCCATGCTGCCCCCTGCAGGCCAACCCCCCCTGACCAGGACCGCTCCAGCCACGGTAGAGATCAGTAACCGTACCATCGTGTTTCCTGCCACGCCCTCAGGAGAAACCTCAGGTAGGAGACACTCTGACTCCCAGCGTTACTCAGCATTGGGACATATAATCTCAGCGTTGGCACATATCTATAATCTCAGCATTGGGACATATCTATAATCTCAGCATTGGGACATAACTATAATCTCAGTGTTGGGACATATCTATAATCTCAGCGTTGGGACATATCTATAATCTCAGCATTGGGACATATCTATAATCTCAGCATTGGGACATATCTATAATCTCAGCATTGGGACATATCTATAATCTCAGCATTGGGACATATCTATAATCTCAGTGTTGGGACATATCTATAATCTCAGCGTTGGGACATATCTATAATCTCAGCGTTGGGACATATCTATAATCTCAGCATTGGGACATATCTATAATCTCTGCTTTGGGACATATCTATAATCTCTGACTCAGTGTTGGGACATATCTATAATCTCAGCATTGGGACACATCTATAATCTCTGACTCAGTGTTGGGACATATCTATAATCTCAGCATTGGGACATATCTATAATCTCAGCATTGGGACACATCTATAATCTCTGACTCAGTGTTGGGACATATCTATAATCTCAGCGTTGGGACATATCTATAATCTCAGCGTTGGGACATATCTATAATCTCAGCATTGGGACATATCTATAATCTCAGCATTGGGACATATCTATAATCTCAGCATTGGGACATATCTATAATCTCAGTGTTGGGACATATCTATAATCTCAGCGTTGGGACATATCTATAATCTCAGCGTTGGGACATATCTATAATCTCAGCATTGGGACATATCTATAATCTCTGCTTTGGGACATATCTATAATCTCTGACTCAGTGTTGGGACATATCTATAATCTCAGCATTGGGACATATCTATAATCTCAGCATTGGGACACATCTATAATCTCTGACTCAGTGTTGGGACATATCTATAATCTCAGCATTGGGACATATCTATAATCTCAGCATTGGGACACATCTATAATCTCTGACTCAGTGTTGGGACATATCTATAATCTCAGCGTTGGGACATATCTATAATCTCAGCGTTGGGACATATCTATAATCTCAGCATTGGGACATATCTATAATCTCTGACTCAGTGTTGGGACATATCTATAATCTCAGCATTGGGACATATCTATAATCTCTGACTCAGTGTTGGGACATATCTATAATCTCAGCATTGGGACACATCTATAATCTCTGACTCAGTGTTGGGACATATCTATAATCTCAGCATTGGGACATATCTATAATCTCTGACTCAGTGTTGGGACATATCTATAATCTCAGCGTTGGGACATATCTATAATCTCAGCATTGGGACATATCTATAATCTCTGACTCAGTGTTGGGACATATCTATAATCTCAGCATTGGGACATATCTATAATCTCTGACTCAGCATTGGGACATATCTATAATCTCAGCATTGGGACATATCTATAATCTCAGCATTGGGACATATCTATAATCTCAGCATTGGGACATATCTATAATCTCAGCATTGGGACATATCTATAATCTCAGCATTGGGACATATCTATAATCTCAGCGTTGGGACATATCTATAATCTCAGCGTTGGGACATATCTATAATCTCAGCGTTGGGACATATCTATAATCTCAGTGTTGGGACATGTCTATAATCTCAGCATTGGGACACATCTATAATCTCTGACTCAACGTTGGGACATATCTATAATCTCAGCGTTGGGACATATCTATAATCTCAGCATTGGGACACATCTGTAATCTCTGACTCAGTGTTGGGACATATCTATAATCTCTGACTCAGTGTTGGGATATATCTATAATCTCTGACTCAGTGTTGGGATATATCTATAATCTCAGTGTTGGGACATATCTATAATCTCAGCGTTGGGACATATCTATAATCTCAGCGTTGGGACATATCTATAATCTCTGACTCAGTGTTGGGATATATCTATAATCTCAGTGTTGGGACATATCTATAATCTCAGTGTTGGGACATATCTATAATCTCAGCGTTGGGACACATCTGTAATCTCAGCATTGGGACACATCTGTAATCTCTGACTCAGCGTTGGGACATATCTATAATCTCTGACTCAGTGTTGGGATATATCTATAATCTCAGCATTGGGACACATCTATAATCTCTGACTCAGTGTTGGGACACATCTATAATCTCAGCGTTGGGACATATCTATAACCTCTGGAGTTTGCAGTTGCCAGTCAATAGCCCTATTTCCCCTCTAGATAATACCAAAATGCTCTGTATGTTCTTGAAGAATGTTTCTTGTTTCCAGTGTTTTGATCTAAAGCCGTCTCTTCCTTCGTCAGAGTCCTCTGTGGAGGTGGAGAACAGAGGAGAGCAGGTGAGGTGGTACCTGTCTTCCTTCGCCCCTCCCTATGTAAAGGGGGTGGACAGCAGTGGGGATGTGTACCGGGCCACCTACACAGCCTTCAGATGTCCCCGAGTCTCTGGAACCCTGGGAGCATACCACAAGATGCAGGTGATTTACTCCATCTCTACCCCTACCTATGGCTTTATTAGGGTTACTGACCACCCAGCTTTACCCGGTCACACCCCTGGTCCCCAGAACATATCTTTATTAGGGGGGTTACTGACCACCCAGCTTTACCCATTCACACCCCTGGTCCCCAGAACATATCTTTATTAGGGGGGTTACTGACCACCCAGCTTTACCCAGTCACACCCCTGGTCCCCAGAACATATCTTTATTAGGGGGGTTACTGACCACCCAGCTTTACCCAGTCACACCCCTGGTCCCCAGAACATATATTTATTAGGGGGGTTACTGACCACCCAGCTTTACCCAGTCACACCCCTGGTCCCCAGAACATATCTTTATTAGGGGGATTACTGACCACCCAGCTTTACCCAGTCACACCCCTGGTCCCAGAACATATCTTTATTAGGGGGGGGGTTACTGACCACCCAGCTTTACCCAGTCACACCCCTGGTCCCCAGAACATATCTTTATTAGGGGGGTTACTGACCACCCAGCTTTACCCAGTCACACCCCTGGTCCCCAGAACATATCTTTATTAGGGGGTTACTGACCACCCAGCTTTACCCAGTCACACCCTGGTCCCCAGAACATATCTTTATTAGGGGGTTACTGACCACCCAGCTTACCCAGTCACACCCTGGTCCCCAGAACATATCTTTATTAGGGGGTTACTGACCACCCAGCTTTACCCAGTCACACCCCTGGTCCCCAGAACATATCTTTATTAGGGGGTTACTGACCACCCAGCTTTACCCAGTCACACCCCTGGTCCCCAGAACATATCTTTATTAGGGGGGGGTTACTGACCACCCAGCTTTACCCAGTCACACCTCTGGTCCCCAGAACATATCTTTATTAGGGGGGGTTACTGACCACCCAGTCACACCCCTGGTCTCCAGAACATATCTTTATTAGGGGGGGGTTACTGACCACCCAGCTTTACCCAGTCACACCCCTGGTCTCCAGAACATATCTTTATTAGGGGGGGGTTACTGACCACCCAGCTTTACCCAGTCACACCCCTGGTCCCCAGAACTCCTCTCCTCCTGTTGATCTCCTCCCGTTGGTGTCTCCTCCTCTCCTCCCGTTGGTGTCTCCTCCTCTCCTCCAGGTGCCCATCACCTTCCTGCCCAGGGACCGAGGGGACTATGCTCAGTTCTGGGACCTGGAGTGTCACCCAGTGGCTGAGCCTCAGCACAAGACCAGGATACGCTTCCAGCTCTGTGGCATTGTGGGTAGACTGATATAGGACATCATTATACTGCCAGGAGACTGATATAGGACATCACTATACTGCCAGGAGACATCATTATACTGCCAGGAGACTGTTATAGGACACCATTATACTGCCAGGAGACTGTTATAGGACACCATTATACTGCCAGGAGACTGTTATAGGACACCATTATACTGCCAGGAGACTGTTATAGGACATCATTATACTGCCAGGAGACATCATTATACTGCCAGGACACTGTTATAGGACATCATTATACTGCCAGGAGACTGTTATAGGACATCATTATACTGCCAGGAGACTGATATAGGACATCATTATACTGCCAGGAGACTGTTATAGGACATCATTATACTGCCAGGAGACTGTTATAGGACATCATTATACTGCCAGGAGACTGTTATAGGACATCATTATACTGCCAGGAGACTGATATAGGACATCATTATACTACCAGGAGACTGTTATAGGACATCATTATACTGCCAGGAGACATCATTATACTGCCAGGAGACATCATTATACTGCCAGGAGACTGTTATAGGACATCATTATACTGCCAGGAGACTGTTATAGGACATCATTATACTGCCAGGAGACTGTTATAGGACATCATTATACTGCCAGGAGACTGTTATAGGACACCATTATACTGCCAGGAGACATCATTATACTGCCAGGAGACTGTTATAGGACACCATTATACTGCCAGGAGACTGTTATAGGACATCATTATACTGCCAGGAGACATCATTATACTGCCAGGAGACTGTTATAGGACATCATTATACTGCCAGGAGACTGTTATAGGACATCATTATACTGCCAGGAGACTGATATAGGACATCATTATACTACCAGGAGACTGTTATAGGACATCATTATACTGCCAGGAGACTGTTATAGGACACCATTATACTGCCAGGAGACTGTTATAGGACATCATTATACTGCCAGGAGACATCATTATACTGCCAGGAGACATCATTATACTGCCAGGAGACTGTTATAGGACATCATTATACTGCCAGGAGACTGTTATAGGACATCATTATACTGCCAGGAGACTGATATAGGACATCATTATACTGCCAGGAGACATCATTATACTGCCAGGAGACTGTTATAGGACACCATTATACTACCAGGAGACTGTTATAGGACACCATTATACTGCCAGGAGACTGTTATAGGACACCATTATACTGCCAGGAGACTGTTATAGGACACCATTATACTGCCAGGAGACTGTTATAGGACACCATTATACTGCCAGGAGACTGTTATAGGACACCATTATACTGCCAGGAGACTGTTATAGGACACCATTATACTGCCAGGAGACTGTTATAGGACACCATTATACTGCCAGGAGACATCATTATACTGCCAGGAGACTGTCTTGAATAATGAATATGACCCTTCTGGATATGGCGTGGAGGGTGGCCATGATGATGATGATGATGGTGTGTTTCAGGGTGTGAAGGTTGGTCCAGCGGTGGCTCCTCAGGAAGCAGACTGTTCTCTGGTGAAGACTGAAGCCTTTAAGACCAGGAGAAGACCTGACCCGGTTGCTGATGGGGGCATGACTGGGTAAGGATGGCAGTCAGGTCTCACTAGTGATGACTGGCAGTCAGGTCCCACTAGTGATGCCTGGGTAAGGGCTGGCAGTCAGGTTCCACTAGTGATGCCTGGGTAAGGACTGGCAGTCAGGTCTCACTAGTGATGACTGGGTAAGGACTGGCAGTCAGGTCTCACTAGTGATGACTGGGTAAGGACTGGCAGTCAGGTCTCACTAGTGATGACTGGGTAAGGACTGGCAGTCAGGTCTCACTAGTGATGACTGGCAGTCAGGTCTCACTAGTGATGACTGGGTAAGGACTGGCAGTCAGGTCTCACTAGTGATGACTGGCAGTCAGGTCTCACTAGTGATGACTGGGTAAGGACTGGCAGTCAGGTCTCACTAGTGATGACTGGCAGTCAGGTCTCACTAGTGATGACTGGCAGTCAGGTCTCACTAGTGATGACTGGCAGTCAGGTCTCACTAGTGATGACTGGCAGTCAGGTCTCACTAGTGATGACTGGGTAAGGACTGGCAGTCAGGTCTCACTAGTGATGACTGGCAGTCAGGTCTCACTAGTGATGACTGGGTAAGGACTGGCAGTCAGGTCTCACTAGTGATGACTGGGTAAGGACTGGCAGTCAGGTCTCACTAGTAAGGACTGGCAGTCAGGTCTCACTAGTGATGACTGGCAGTCAGGTCTCACTAGTGATGACTGGCAGTCAGGTCTCACTAGTGATGACTGGCAGTCAGGTCTCACTAGTGATGACTGGCAGTCAGGTCTCACTAGTGATGACTGGCAGTCAGGTCTCACTAGTGATGACTGGCAGTCAGGTCTCACTAGTGATGACTGGCAGTCAGGTCTCACTAGTGATGACTGGCAGTCAGGTCTCACTAGTGATGACTGGCAGTCAGGTCTCACTAGTGATGACTGGCAGTCAGGTCTCACTAGTGATGACTGGCAGTCAGGTCTCACTAGTGATGACTGGCAGTCAGGTCTCACTAGTGATGACTAGAAAAACAAGGTCGACCCTCCACAGTCCAGAGCACAGTGAAGGATGAATCACAAAACAGGGAGCACTAGTTAGCCAGCTAGTTAACCAGTTAGTTAGTCAGTCAGCTGGCAGTCAGGTCTCTTAGAGCACCATGGAGGAGGAAGGTTCAAGAAGCTCAGAAGCCCATGGAGGAGGAAGGTTCAGGAAGCTCAGAGCCCCATGGAGGAGGAAGGTTCAGGAAGCTCAGAGCCCCAAGGAGGAGGAAGGTTCAGGAAGCTCAGAGCCCCAAGGAGGAGGAAGGTTCAGGAAGCTCAGAGCCCCAAGGAGGAGGAAGGTTCAGGTAGATGGTCAGGAAGCTCAGAGCCCCATGGAGGAGGAAGGTTCAGGTAGACGGTCAGGGAGCTCAGAGCCCCATGGAGGAGGAAGGTTCAGGTAGATGGTCAGGGAGCTCAGAGCCCCATGGAGGAGGAAGGTTCAGGAAGCTCAGAGCCCCATGGAGGAGGAAGATTCAGGAGGCTCAGAGCCCCATGGAGGAGGAAGGTTCAGGAAGCTCAGAGCCCCATGGAGGAGGAAGGTTCAGGAAGCTCAGAGCCCCAAGGAGGAGGAAGGTTCAAGTAGATGGTCAGGGAGCTCAAAGCCCCATGGAGGAGGAAGGTTCAGGTAGATGTTCAGGAAGCTCAAAGCCCCATGGAGGAGGAAGGTTCAGGTCGATGTTCAGGAAGCTCAAAGCCCCATGGAGGAGGAAGGTTCAGGTCGATGTTAAATGTGTGGATGATGTTGTGTGTTCCAGTCAGGAGGAGGCTCTGTGTAGGGGGGTATACGCCCCCCAGGACCACTACTCATTCCCCCCTACCAGGGTAGGGAGACCAGCACACTGAAGGTCAACATGAGAAACAACTCCTTGGAAACACATGCGGTGAGCAACACACACACACAGAATAATTGCATGAACTGTGATTGATGTGATAACTACCCAGAATGCTTTGCATTGCATGGATTTGATGTTGAGCTTGTCTGATGTTGCAGCTGATGTTCCTAACCCCTAAAGAGCCCTTCCACATCAAGCATTCCAAATATTCCCTAAGGTGAGTCCACGCCGCTTGGTGACTGTCATTCCTCTTCTGTAATCAGTGTCCTGGTTAGCCTGGCCACAGAGCTATACCATGACCATAGAAGTTGACCAAGACTGCACAACTACATCTGGGACCAGGCTATGATGTACTGAAAGGCTGTGATTGGTCCTGTTTGTGTAACCCTGAGTGTGACTTCCTGCTCCTAATGCTGTGGAAACTCAGAGGGGTCGGTCTAGAGCGTCTGGACAGCAGGTCACTGTGTTGGTCAGGCTCTGGGTCTGAGAGCGTCTGGACAGCAGGTCACTGTGTTGGTCAGGCTCTGGGTCTGAGAGCGTCTGGACAGCAGGTCACTGTGTTGGTCAGGCTCTGGGTCTGAGAGCGTCTGGACAGCAGGTCACTGTGTTGGTCAGGCTCTGGGTCTGAGAGCGTCTGGACACCAGGTCACTGTGTTGGTCAGGCTCTGGGTCTGAGAGCGTCTGGACAGCAGGTCACTGTGTTGGTCAGGCTCTGGGCCTGAGAGCGTCTGGACAGCAGGTCACTGTGTTGGTCAGGCTCTGGGTCTGAGAGCGTCTGGACAGCAGGTCACTGTGTTGGTCAGGCTCTGGGTCTGAGAGCGTCTGGACAGCAGGTCACTGTGTTGGTCAGGCTCTGGGTCAGGCGTCTGGACAGCAGGTCACTGTGTTGGTCAGGCTCTGGGTCTGAGAGCGTCTGGACAGCAGGTCACTGTGTTGGTCAGGCTCTGGGTCTGAGAGCGTCTGGACAGCAGGTCACTGTGTTGGTCAGGCTCTGGGCCTGAGAGCGTCTGGACAGCAGGTCACTGTGTTGGTCAGGCTCTGGGTCTGGCTCTGGACAGCAGGTCACTGTGCTGGTCAGGCTCTGGGCCTGAGAGCGTCTGGACAGCAGGTCACTGTGTTGGTCAGGCTCTGGGTCACTGAGTTGGCGTCTGGACAGCAGGTCACTGTGTTGGTCAGGCTCTGGGTCTGAGAGCGTCTGGACAGCAGGTCACTGTGTTGGTCAGGCTCTGGACAGCAGGTCACTGGTCAGGCTCTGGACAGCAGGTCACTGTGTTGGTCAGGCTCTGGGCCTGAGAGCGTCTGGACAGCAGGTCACTGTGTTGGCCAGGCTCTGGACAGCAGGTCACTGTGTTGGTCAGGCTCTGGGTCTGAGAGCTCTGGACAGCAGGTCACTGTGTTGGTCAGGCTCTGGGTCTCCAGAGCGTCTGGACAGCAGGTCACTGTGTTGGTCAGGCTCTGGGCCTGAGAGCGTCTGGACAGCAGGTCACTGGGTCAGAGCGTCTGGTCACTGTTGGTCAGGCTCTGGGTCTGAGAGCGTCTGGACAGCAGGTCACTGTGTTGGTCAGGCTCTGGGTCTGAGAGCGTCTGGACAGCAGGCCACTGTGTTGGTCAGGCTCTGGGTCTGAGAGCGTCTGGACAGCAGGTCACTGTGTTGGTCAGGCTCTGGGCCTGAGCGTCTGGACAGCAGGTCACTGTGTTGGTCAGGCTCTGGACCTGGACAGCGTCTGGACAGCAGGTCACTGTGTTGGTCAGGCTCTGGGTCTGAGAGCGTCTGGACAGCAGGTCACTGTGTTGGTCAGGCTCTGGGCCTGAGAGCGTCTGGACAGCAGGTCACTGTGTTGGTCAGGCTCTGGGCCTGAGAGCGTCTGGACAGCAGGCCACTGTGTTGGTCAGGCTCTGGACAGCAGGTCACTGTGTTGGTCTATGTTGGTCAGGCTCTGGGCTCTGGGCCTGAGAGCGTCTGGACAGCAGGTCACTGTGTTGGTCAGGCTCTCTGAGAGCGTCTGGACAGCAGGTCACTGTGTTGGTCAGGCTCTGGGCCTGAGAGCGTCTGGACAGCAGGCCACTGTGTTGGCCAGGCTCTGGACAGCAGGTCACTGTGTTGGTCAGGCTCTGGGGCCTGAGAGCTCTGGACAGCAGGTCACTGTGTTGGTCAGGCTCTGGGTCTGAGAGCGTCTGGACAGCAGGTCACTGTGTTGGTCAGGCTCTGGGCCTGGGACAGCAGGAGTGTTGGTCGTCTGGACAGCAGGTCACTGTGTTGGTCAGGCTCTGGGGTCTGAGAACGTTTGGACAGGGTCACTGTGTTGTCAGGCTCTGGGTCTGAGAGCGTCTGGACAGCAGGTCACTGTGTTGGCCCAGGCTCTGTGTTGGTCAGGCCTGGGCCTCTGGACAGCAGGTCACTGTGTTGGTCAGGCTCTGGACAGCAGGTCACTGTGCTCTGGGTCTGAGGTCTCAGAGGCTGTTGGTCAGGCTCTGAGAGCGTCTGGACAGCAGGTCACTGTGTTGGTCAGGCTCTGGACAGAGGTCACTGTGTTGGTCATCTGGGTCTGAGGCTCTGGTCAGTCTGGGACAGCAGGGTCACTGTGTTGGCCAGGCTCTGGTCCCAGAGCGCCTGGACAGCAGGTCACTGTGTCTGGGTCAGGCTCTGCAGGCCACTGTCAGGCTGGTCTGGACAGCAGGCCACTGTGTTGGTCAGGCTTGGAGTCACTGGGTCTGAGAGCGTCTGGACAGCAGGTCACTGTGTTTCAGGCTCTGGGTCAGGCTCTGGACAGCAGGTCACTGTGTTGGTCAGGCTCTGGTCTGAGAACATCTGGACAGCCACTGTATGTTGGTCAGGCTCTGGTCCTGAGCAGGTCAGCGTCTGGACAGCAGGCCACTGTGTTGAAGTCAGGCTCTGGACAGCAGGTCACTGTGTTGGTCAGGCTCTGGCCCCTGAGAGCGTCTGGACAGCAGGCCACTGTGTTGGTCAGGCTCTGGGTCTGAGAGCGTCTGGACCTTGAGCCACTGTGTTGGTCAGGCTCTGGGCCTGAGAGCGTCTGGACAGGCCACTGTGTTGGTCAGGCTCTGGACAGCAGGTCACTGTGTTGGTCAGGCTCTGGCCCTGAGAGCGTCTGGACAGCAGGTCACTGTGTTGGTCAGGCTCTGGGTCAGGCTCTGGACAGCAGGTCACTGTGCTGGTCAGGCTCTGGCCCTGAGAGCGTCTGGACAGCAGGTCACTGTGTTGGTCAGGCTCTGGGTCTGAGAGCGTCTGACAGCAGGTCACTGTGTTGGTCAGGCTCTGGGCCTGAGAGCGCCTGGACAGCAGGTCACTGTGTTGGTCAGGCTCTGGGCCTGAGAGCGTCTGGACAGCAGGTCACTGTGTTGGTCAGGCTCTGGGCCTGAGAGCGTTTGGACAGCAGGTCACTGTGTTGGCCAGGCTCTGGACAGCAGGTCACTGTGTTGGTCAGGCTCTGGGCCTGAGAGCGCCTGGACAGCAGGTCACTGTGCTGGTCAGGCTCTGGGCCTGAGGCGTTTGGACAGCAGGTCACTGTGTTGGCCAGGGCTCTGGACAGCAGGTCACTGTGTTGGTCAGGCTCTGGACAGCAGGTCACTGTTGGTCAGGCTCTGGGCCTGAGAGCGCCCTGGACAGCAGGTCACTGTGTTGGTCAGGCTCTGGGCCTGAGAGCGTCTGGACAGCAGGTCACTGTGTTGGTCAGGCTCTGGGCCTGAGGCGTCTGGACAGCAGGTCACTGTGTTGGTCAGGCTCTGGACAGCAGGTCACTGTGTTGGTCAGGCTCTGGGCCTGAGAGCGCCTGGACAGCAGGTCACTGTGTTGGTCAGGCTCTGGACAGCAGGTCACTGTGTTGGTCAGGCTCTGGGTCTGAGAGCGCCTGGACAGCAGGTCACTGTGTTGGTCAGGCTCTGGGCCTGAGAGCGCCTGGACAGCAGGTCACTGTGTTGGTCAGGCTCTGGGTCTGAGAGCGTCTGGACAGCAAGTCACTGTGTTGGTCAGGCTCTGGGCCTGAGAGCGTTTGGACAGCAGGCCACTGTGTTGGTCAGGCTCTGGGTCTGAGAGCCGCCTGGACAGCAGGTCACTGTGTTGGTCAGGCTCTGGGTCTGAGAGCGTCTGGACAGCAAGTCACTGTGTTGGTCAGGCCTGGGCCTGAGAGCCGCCTGGACAGCAGGTCACTGTGTTGGTCAGGCTCTGGGCCTGAGAGCGTCTGGACAGCAGGTCACTGTGTTGGTCAGGCTCTGGGCCTGAGAGGCGTCTGGACAGCAGGTCACTGTGTTGGTCAGGCTCTGGACAGCAGGTCACTGTGCTGGTCAGGCTCTGGGTCTGAGAGCGTTTGGACAGCAGGTCACTGTGTTGGTCAGGCTTTGGGCCCGAGTGTCTGGACAGCAGGTCACTGTGTTGGTCAGGCTCTGGGCCTGAGAGCGTCTGGACAGCAGGCCACTGTGAGTCTACGCGTCTTCAGGCTCTGGACAGCAGGTCACTGTGTTGGTCAGGCTCTGGCCCTGAGAGCGCTCTGGACAGCAGGTCACTGTGTTGGTCAGGCTCTGGGCCTGAGAGCTGCCTGGACAGCAGGTCACTGTGTTGGTCAGGCTCTGGGCCTGAGCGTGCCTGGACAGCAGGTCACTGCTGGTCAGCTCTGGCCTGAGAGGCCGCTTGGACAGCAGGTCACTGTGTTGGTCAGGCTCTGGACAGCAGGTCACTGTGTTGGTCAGGCTCTGGGCCTGAGAGCGTCTGGACAGCAGGTCACTGTGTTGGCCAGGCTCTGGACAGCAGGTCACTGTGTTGGCCAGGCTCTGGACAGCAGGTCACTGTGTTGGCTGGTAGGCTCTGGGTCTGAGAGCGCCTGGACAGCAGGTCACTGTGTTGGTCAGGCTCTGGGCCTGAGAGCGCCTGGACAGCAGGTCACTGTGTTGGTGAGGCTCTGGACAGCAGGTCACTGTATTGGTCAGGCTCTGGGCCTGAGAGCGTCTGGACAGCAGGTCACTGTGTTGGTCAGGCTCTGGGTCTGAGAGCGTCTGGACAGCAGGCCACTGTGTTGGTCAGGCTCTGGGTCTGAGAGCTGCCTGGACAGCAGGTCACTGTGTTGGTCAGGCTCTGGACAGCAGGTCACTGTGTTGGTCAGGCTCTGGGTCTGAGAACATCTGGACAGCAGGTCACTGTGTTGGTCAGGCTCTGGGTCTGAGAGCGTCCTGGACAGCAGGCCACTGTGTTGGTCAGGCTCTGGGTCTGAGAGCGTCTGACAGCAGGCCACTGTGTTGGTCAGGCTCTGGGCCTGAGAGCGTCTGGACAGCAGGCCACTGTGTTGGTCAGGCTCTGGTCCTGAGAGCGTCTGGACAGCAGGTCACTGTGTTGGTCAGGCTCTGGGCCTGAGAGGCGTCTGGACAGCAGGTCACTGTGTTGGTCAGGCTCTGGTCTGAGAGCGTCTGGACAGCAGGTCACTGTGTTGGTCAGGCTCTGGGTCTGAGAGCCAGCTTGACAGCAGGTCACTGTGTTGGTCAGGCTCTGGGTCTGAGAGCCGTCTGGACAGCAGGTCACTGTGTTGGTCAGGCTCTGGGTCTGAGAGCGTCTGGACAGCAGGCCACTGTGTTGGTCAGGCTCTGGGTCTGAGAGCGTCTGGACAGCAGGTCACTGTGTTGGTCAGGCTCTGGGTCTGAGAGCGTCTGGACAGCAGGTCACTGTGTTGGTCAGGCTCTGGGTCTGAGAGCGTCTGGACAGCAGGTCACTGTGTTGGTCAGGCTCTGGGTCTGGGGGCGACCTGGACAGCAGGTCACTGTGTTGGTCAGGCTCTGGGTCTGAGAGCGTCTGGACAGCAGGTCACTGTGTTGGTCAGGCTCTGGGTCTGAGAGCGTCTGGACAGCAGGTCACTGTGTTGGTCAGGCTCTGGACAGCAGGTCACTGTGTTGGTCAGGCTCTGGGTCTGAGAGCGTCTGGACAGCAGGTCACTGTGTTGGTCAGGCTCTGGACAGCAGGTCACTGTGTTGGTCAGGCTCTGGGTCTGAGAGCGTCTGGACAGCAGGTCACTGTGTTGGTCAGGCTCTGGGCCTGAGAGCCGCCTGGACAGCAGGTCACTGTGTTGGTCAGGCTCTGGACAGCAGGTCACTGTGTTGGTCAGGCTCTGGGTCTGAGAGCGTCTGGACAGCAGGTCACTGTGTTGGTCAGGCTCTGGGTCTGAGAGCGTCTGGACAGCAGGTCACTGTGTTGGTCAGGCTCTGGGCCTGAGAGCGTCTGGACAGCAGGTCACTGTGTTGGTCAGGCTCTGGGTCTGAGAGCCGTCTGGACAGCAAGTCACTGTGTTGGTCAGGCTCTGGGCCTGAGAGCGTTTGGACAGCAGGCCACTGTGTTGGTCAGGCTCTGGGTCTGAGAGCGTCTGGACAGCAGGTCACTGTGTTGGTCAGGCTCTGGGCCTGAGAGCGTCTGGACAGCAGGTCACTGTGTTGGTCAGGCTCTGGGCCTGAGAGCGTCTGGACAGCAGGTCACTGTGTTGGTCAGGCTCTGGACAGCAGGTCACTGTGATGGTCAGGCCTGGGTCTGAGAGCGTTTGGACAGCAGGTCACTGTGTTGGTCAGGCTCTGGGCCTGGAGTGTCTGGACAGCAGGTCACTGTGTTGGTCAGGCTCTGGGTCTGAGAGCGTCTGGACAGCAGGTCACTGTGTTGGTCAGGCTCTGGACAGCAGGTCACTGTGTTGGTCAGGCCTGGGTCTGAGAGCGTCTGGACAGCAGGTCACTGTGTTGGTCAGGCTCTGGACAGCAGGTCACTGTGTTGGTCAGGCTCTGGGTCTGAGAGCGTCTGGACAGCAGGTCCCACTGTGTTGGTCAGGCTCTGGGCCTGAGAGCGTCTGGACAGCAGGTCACTGTGTGTGGCTCAGGCTCTGGACAGCAGGTCACTGTGTTGGTCAGGCTCTGCTGAGGCGTCTGGACAGCAGGTCACTGTGTTGGTCAGGCTCTGGGTCTGAGAGCGTCTGGACAGCAGGTGCTGTGTTGGTCAGGCTCTGGGCCTGAGGAGCGTCTGGACAGCAGGTCACTGTGGTCAGGCTCTGGGCCTGAGAGCGTCTGGACAGCAGGTCACTGTGTTGGTCAGGCTCTGGGCCTGAGAGCGTCTGGACAGCAGGTCACTGTGTTGGTCAGGCTCTGGGTCTGGGAGCGTCTGAGACCCAGCAGGTCAGCTGCTGTTATGTTGGTCAGGCTCTGGGCCTGAGAGCGTCTGGACAGCAGGCCACTGTGTTGGTCAGGCTCTGGACAGCAGGTCACTGTGTTGGTCAGGCTCTGGGCCCTGAGAGCGTCTGGACAGCAGGTCACTGTGTTGGTCAGGCTCTGGGTCTGAGAGCGTCTGGACAGCAGGCCACTGTGGTGGTCAGGCTCTGGGCCTGGGCGTCCTGGACAGCAGGTCACTGTGTTGGCCAGGCTCTGGACAGCAGGTCACTGTGTTGGTCAGGCTCTGGACAGCAGGTCACTGTGTTGGTCAGGCTCTGGGTCTGAGAGCGTCTGGACAGCAGGTCACTGTGTTGGTCAGGCTCTGGGTCTGGGAGCGTCTGGACAGCAGGCCACTGTGTTGGTCAGGCTCTGGGTCTGAGGAGCGTCTGGACAGCAGGCCACTGTGTTGGTCAGGCTCTGGGCCTGAGAGCGTCTGGACAGCAGGCCACTGTGTTGGTCAGGCTCTGGACAGCAGGTCACTGTGTGGTGTCGTCTCTCTGTCACGTGCTCTGGTCCTGTCTGTGTGCCTCTCTGTCCGTGTGGTGTCCTCGTCTGCCACTCTCTGTCCGTGTGGATCGTCTGCCTCTCTGTCCGTTGTGGTGGCCCCTGAGGGCGTCTGTCCTCTCTGTCCGACTGTGGTGTCGTCTGCCTCTCTGTTATCTACGTGTGGTGTGCGTCTGCATCTTCTCATGTCCGTGTGGTGTCGTCTGCCTCTCCTGTCCGCCTCTCTGTGTGGTGTCGTCTGCCTCTCTGTCCGTGTCCGTGGTGTCGTCTGCCTCTCTGTCCCGTGTCTGCCTCTCTGTCCGTCGATCTGCCTCTCTCCTGTAGTCTGCCTCTGTCAGGGTATCGTCTGCCTCTCTGTCCGTGTGGTGTCGTCTGCCTCTCTGTCTGTCTCTGTCCGTGGTGTCGTCTGCCTCTCTGTCCGTGTGGTGTCGTCTGCCTCTCTGTCCGTGGTGTCGTCTGCCTCCGTGTGGTGTCGTCTGCCTCTCTGTCCTGTCCGTGGTGTGTCTGTCTGCCTCTCTGTCCGTGTGGTATTGTCTGCCTCTCTGTCCGTGTGGTGTCGTCTGCCTCTCTGTCCGTGTAGTGTGTGTCTGTCTGCCTCTCTGTCCTGTGTGGTCGTCTGTCTGCCTCTCTGTCTCGTGTGGTGTCGTCTGCCTCTGTCCTGTCCTGTCCGTGGTGTCGTCTGCCTCTCTGTCTCTGTGTAGTGTCGTCTGCCTCTCTCCGTCTCTGTGTGGTGTCACCTCTGTCTGCCTCTCTGTCCGTGTGGTGTCGTCTGCCTCTCTGTCCGTGTGTCGTCTGCCTCTCTGTCCTGTGTGGTGTCGTCTGCCTCTCTGTCCGCCTCTCTGTGTGGTGTCGTCTGCCTCTCTCTGTCCGTGTGGTGTCGTCTGCCTCTCTGTCCGCCTCTCTGTCCGGTGTCGTCTGCTCTCTGTCCGTGGTGTCGTCTGCCTCTCTGTCCGTGTGGTGTCGTCTGCCTCTCTGTCCGTGTGGTGTCGTCTGCCTCTCTGTCCGTGTGTCGTCTGCCTCTCGTCTGCCTCTCTGTCCGTGTGTCAATCCTGCCTCTCTGTCCGTCTACCTCTCTGTCCGTGTGGTGCCTCTCTGTCCGTGGTGTCGTCTGCCTCTCTGTCCGTGTGGTCTGCCTCCTCTGTCTGCCTCTCTGTCCGTGTGGTGTCGTCTGCCTCTCTGTCCGTGTGTGGTGTCGTCTGTCCGTGAGTGTCGTCTGCCTCTCTGTGTGGTGTCGTCTGCCTCTGTCCTGTCCGCCTCTCTGTGGTGTCGTCTGCCTCTCTGTCCGTGTGTCTGCCTCTCTGTCTGCCTCTCTGCCTCTCTGTCCGTGTGGTGTCGTCTGCCTCTCTGTCCGTGGTGTCGTCTGCCTCTCTGTCCGTGTGTCTGCCTCTCTGTCCAGTGGTGTCTGCCTCTCTGTCCGTGTGGTGCCTCTCTGCCTCTCTGTCCGTGTGGTGTCGTCTGCCTCTGTCCGTGGTGTCGTCTGCCTCTCTGCCTCTCTGTCCGTGTGGTGTCGTCTGCCTCTGTCCTGTGCCCGTGTGGTGTCGTCTGCCTCTCTGTCCGTGTGGTCTGCCTCTCTGTCTGCCCTCTCAGTGTCGTCTGTCTCCTGTGTGGTGTCGTCTGCCTCTCAGTGGTGTCGTCTGCCTCCTGTGTGGTGTCGTCTGCCCTCTCAGTGTCGTCTGTCTGTCTGTGTGGTGTCGTCTGCCTCTCTGTCCGTGTGTCGTCTGCCTCTGTCCAGTCCGTGGTGTCGTCTGCCTCTCTGTCCGTGGTGGCGTCTGCCTCTCTGTCGATGTGGCGTCTGCCTCTCTGTCCGTGTGGTCTGCCTCTCTGTCCTCTCTGTCTCTGTCCGTGGTGCGTCTGCTCTCTCTGTCTGCCTCGTGTGGCGTCTGCCTCTCTGTCCGTGTATCTCTCTCTGCGTCTGCCTGCCTCTGTCCGTGTGGTCTGCCTCTCTGCCTCTCTGTCTCTGTGTGGTGCGTCTGCCTCTTGCCCTGTCCGTGTGGCGTCTGCCTCTCTGTCGATGCAGCGTCTGCCTCTCAGTCCGTGTGGCGTCTGCCTCTCAGTCCATGTGTCGTCTCTCAGTCCGTGGCGTCTGC